>NC_056733.1:953045390-953111651 GCF_019279795.1 Protopterus annectens | reverse complement strand
GCGCTCCCTACCTGAGTTTTGTAATTTTTGGAAGAGAGGACATATTGTGAATATAAACTATAAAGGAGACAAGACATATTCTTTCTTGAGTGCATGAACCAGGCTTTGTATGTAGAAATTGAGTAGTACCTATTTTGTAGAGTGCTATCTATATATTTTGTTGAAACACTGAAAATTCTCTTGCAACAAGATGTACCTAAATAGGAGTGTAACTCTATATAATGTAACTGCATTGTGGCTTGTAAAATGACTGTAATTGAAATATGCAAACAAAACAAGATAAGAAAATATTTGAAAGAAAAAAAGCCTGGGCAGTAAAGGTAGAGCAGCTGAAGCTTGAAGTGATTAAGATTAAGTGCTCCAGATGGGTGGTAGGATACACATTGTAGTGACTAAGAAATGAGGACATAAGACCAGAAGCCAAATTAGCTCCAACTGCAGAAATGGTCAAAGAGCAGATTATAGTGTTTTGGGCATGTGCTGAATAGCAGATGACAACCTGGGTAAAAAGATTCGAGACTGGAAGAAGGCAAGAGGAAACTAGAGCATCCAGCAAAAGGTGACAGAGTAGTGTGTGCAGCAGCTGACATGGCACCTCATCCCCATGTAGAAAAATGGAGGGGATGGGGGTTGATGGTGATAACTTTAAGGTTACTTTACTTAGGATAGTTTTTAATTGGTATTTAATTTTTAAATTGCAGGATAATTCACAACATTGCTTCTGCTGCAGCTACTCTGTTGCGTCATGTTTCATTGCTGTAGAAGCAGGTGATTCCATGTTTTTAAATTTTTTTAGAGGTGCTTTGAAAAGCGTGGTACATTGTTCTGTTTCACCATTATGGAAGTCCTTAGTTATCCAGGATTTTGAAGCATGTTTTGCTGAGCGAGACCTGTTTTGGCAAGTGGTGGTATTCCTTCCCCTGTTTGTGCAGTCTGGTGTGGTCTATAATCCCTTTAGTCTTGGGAGTTGGAGGATAGACATTCGGATGGCAGTGCAAGGACTGCTGCTGGTGGTCACTGATACTGAGTAAAATTTAATGTCCTAAAAAAAGCCTGTTTCAAGTCTCTTGTGATTTTCAAGTTTTTTAAGGCCAGTAGATATTGAGGTGGTGTCTTTGGAACTGATGCCATGGATTCAGCTGTTAAACGTGTTTTCCTAATGCGTAAAGTTTGTTTTGAGACAATTTAAAGGAGTGATTCCATATTACATTAGTTAAGTTCTGGCTATGACATTGCAATTTAGTCTCCTGTTCAGGAGTTCCTTTGTACCAACAAGTGTCTTGATTTTTTTTCATTTGAATATGAGGTAGATTTTTTGGCATGTTAAGTTCAAGTGGTCTTTTCTTTACTGACAGTAGCAACTTTTATTATCTTCAGTGGGTGATTATTTTGGAAAGTTATTGGCTTTTATCAAGAGAAAAAAAATTAGAATGTTGAAATCTTTCCCCTAAGATGTATAAAGATGCTAAGACCTGAGGCTCCTTAAGAACTTGGTGGGTTTTGTATCATTGCTGTAGGTGTCTGTAGTATGAATTGAGCATTGCCTAGAAGTGGAAGTTGGTATCTGATCATTTATCACTATTGTAGTAGCGTCGGCTATATGTGTTAAATGCTGCCCAGGATAAAAAAGCTGGCCAATGTCCAGAGCTTCAGGTCACCTCCACTTGCCGAAATTGTCATGCAGCTTGAACTGGGTGAAAGTCTAGCTTGGGTGTGAAGCCCTCCACAGCTTTTCTCCTGCAATGAAGAGGATGCTTTTTTTAAGCTTGAGGATTGAAGGTTGGCTTGTGCTTTTCCTTTGCTGGGGTGATGTTTCCTTTGGGAGGGGAAAACATTTTTTCATTTGTGTTGCTGTTTTAGCACTTTCCTCTTCAGGTTCATAGGTTAAGTGCTGGACAACTTGTCTTCAGAACATTTCAAACCTAGCCAAAAAACCCTACTCAGAACTTCATTGTAGCCTCAAGGAGGGCAAAACAAGACTGACTAAACAAGACCGACTGGGAGAGAAATAGACTGCACATCCAATTATGTAGTTTTTACCTTGAATGTGGCAAGGGTGCTACTGTGCTTGACATGTAGTGGAAGTTTGTTCCAGAGGTGAAGGATATGTTGGGATATGAATCTGATCACGCCAGTTGATGTACCATTAGATGTTCTTCGTGTTTCACTGTTGCAGGCCTCATACTTGGGTTATCTGCCTGCACGTAGCCCCCAGTCTGCCAGAATACCAGAGTCTTGATTTCTGTGTCAGATGCTGTCATTTCCATGATGCTAGGTTGTCAGGGTTATAAAACTGATAGCCAACGCCATTACATCAATCTTTCTTGCCGAGGAGCCCGAAGCAGAAGCAGGTCGCAAGTGCCAGTAAGCCTCTACCGGAAATGGTTGTTTTTCGAGTTTCAAACCTGAAGTTTTCTAAAGCTAAGTACCCCGTTGGAGTTCCTTTTTTTCGTGCTCTAACCGATGTCTTAAGTTAACAGTTGTCTTGCCTGTGGAAAGCAAATGCCTCTGAGTTTTTCATTCTTGCTGCATCACCTCTTTAGGCCCACATGGTGTCCCTCGCTGTCAGTTTTTGCCTTGTTTAATGCCTGAACCATTCATCTTTGGGCTATCTTTGTCACTCTCGTTCTTCGTTTTCTGAAATGGCTTTGATAAGCCATCCAACTACCTATCTTCTGAGAAAATGTGAAGATAGACTGCATAGGTCCAAAACTGCCGACACTTCCATTAAGCTAGTCGTCAGTTCGCTAGTACTCTGAGGTGCCTTTGCAGCCCTTGATGCCCACTGGATTAGAAGGTTGAAGGTGTTGAGCTCTAATTTCCACTCATGTGGGTCTAGGAGATTTCTGTTTGTCGTTTGCCAATGAATTCTGTTTGCCTGGCAGGAATTGAGCTTTGTAGATGCACTTGGTTGCTCAAGGCTGTGTTCCACAGGGTCATGGCTAACCTGCAGAGTGGGTAAGAATGGGTTCCCCCTGCTTGTTTATGTACCACACTGGTGTTTGTTAGCAGCTGTCCTGGAAGGATTAGGTATTTGAAGGCCATCAGCTTTCTGTACAGCTAGCATCTCTCTTTGATAGATGTGCAGGACGACAGCATCTGATGCAGAAATCCCAAGACTCTGTTATTCGGGCCGACTGAGGGCTACCTGCAGGTAGATAACCCAAGTGTGATGACTTCAACAGTGAATACACTCTAACATCTACATTTAGGGTAAGTGTACACAACTGTACTTTCTAGTGGCAATTACATCAGCTAATAGTAAATTATCAGGTGTAAGCACTTTCCTGCAGACCTCACTTTTTATAGTGACAGCATCAGCTAGTAGGATGTCAGAGGCGCGAGCATCCTGCCGACCTTGTTTGGCCATGCATAAAGACAGGGTTTCACGGAGAAACAATCGTTCCTTTCCTTTCTAAGGTGGCATATGAAGCTAATCTAAATTGGGCAATAAGTCTTTCAGTCATTTTTCTTTGATTTTCTAACAATGGTGAATACGTGCTTCATATGCTGTAACATGGTTTGCCATCTCAGGTTTTACTTTTACAGAATTAGGCCTTTCAGAAAGTTTGATCAACCTTTTATGTGCAAGGAGGTGGCTAAGGTTACATTGTTTAGATTCTGGTCATATTACATTTATCTGTAATAAGTTTTATCCCTACCTTCCAAGTCTAACAGTCATCCTACAAATACTGTGGCCACTTGTACAGCCTTTCTTTGCCAGCAGACTTCTTGCTATATGTGCAGCTGCTACTTGGTCAGCAGTTCATACATTTGTGTAACATTTCAAACTGGATGAAGAATCTAGATCTCATTTAACCTTTGGCTGCACCATCCTCTGCGGTTTTCTTCCTCATTGCCACCTAGGACTATATGCTTGGGAATCTGTCCCATAGTTGAATTTGATGAAAACTAACATTGGATACAAAAGTTATGCACTTACCATGCCGATGGATCCATGTTGGATTTTTGTCTGGTTCAGCATCCTCCCATCTGCCTCCTACTAAATTATCAATAATGAAACTCTGTGGACCGGTCGACCTTTGAATTCCATCTCAGTAAGCAGTTTTCTCTGCCAGTGTTCTGTAACCATGTCACAGCTTTCTTCATACCACTTGCAAACGAGCCAGAGTAAGTGAGTAAAGGTTGTTTTTTACTGGGGGTAAATTTGATCTGAGGTAGTAGGGTGGATATCAGGGAATTGAGTAGGGTAGGA
This sequence comes from Protopterus annectens, assembly GCF_019279795.1. NCBI lineage: Eukaryota > Metazoa > Chordata > Ceratodontiformes > Protopteridae > Protopterus > Protopterus annectens. The sequence goes on along the minus strand of NC_056733.1, from coordinate 953,107,435 downwards.
GTTGGAGCTTTGGAACCAAAAAGTTTCAGCATCTGTAACCATCTCAGATCTGACAACCCGCAGTTGCATCTAACAAAAATTTGGCTATGGATCTACCATTATGGCAAGTACATAACTTTTGTTTACATTGTTTTGAACGTCTGGTTCTCACTGAACATGCCGTGCTTGCACTACACTACCGTGTGTAGGTATGTAACTGTTGCTGCGATGGTGATTGGGATACATCCTTATAGCCTCAGAAATTGCATCTTATTTTGCTCATACTGTACTAGCCTCATTCTGGGGCCCATAACTAATAGGTTGATACTCTATTGACCTGGAGACCCTTATAAGCCAAGCCAAGAATTTCAACCATGTTCCCAGAAAGCACCTGATCTGAAGTAGTTTACTTCGTTTGGTCATCAACCTGTTGGGTAGTCAGATTCTGACTGGATCCGAGATGGCTGCTTCACTAGCATCTGATCCGAGCTCCAAGCTCCTCCCCTTACCCATAATGCCCCTCTATCTCCTTCCTTCTCTCAGATCTCATTTGCCACTGAAAAGCATAGCATTGTGGTCGCTGAGCTCCAGGCTTATTGTTGGGTAAGTCATTTTTGTGAGGGTTTTTTGTGTAGGTTCCCCTTTTCTTCACCTTTTAACCTCCCCTACCTCGCGTTATGTAAAAAAAAAAAAAATTTGTGTAGATCTTTAGTGGTAGTTCCCTCGTCCTCCGTCACCTCTAGGGATTTGTGAGATGGTGGGTGGAGTGTGTGTGTATGTTGTTTTCCTCGGCATGGAAGATGCTCCTTAGCCTGTCTTAAGGAAGTGCACAGTGTGGCCACAAGCTCTCTCCAGCTGATGGCCACTCTGTGTGCATGACGTGCTTAGGAGCGCAACATTTACTGACAGCTTGCTTTATTTGTGCGGGCTTTAACCCAAGGGCCCTCAGACAGGAGGGCTAAGTTAGTTATGAAGGGTCTCCTGCCAGCTTAGGGGATGGCTATCCCCTCTACTACCAGCTCGGCTGTCTGTGGCTGCTACTGCTTCGTCCCCTTCCCAGACCCCTGGGACTCTGCCTCCTGTTTCCAGGCCTGTGGAGGGGGATAAACCTAAGAAAGACAAGCCTAGGAAAAGGTCGCTGTACCGTTCTGCTCCGGTGGATCGTCCTCCCAAGATTAGGACTCCTCCGAGGCCCAGTACCTCCTGGTTCCATTCACCCAGATTTTCTCTGATGCCGTAGGAGTCTAGACTGCACTCTAGTGCTTCCCACCACCAGCACTCCAGGCTGGTGTCTGTGCCTTCTTTGCACTCTACGTGCAGTTTAAGTGATGCTGAAATGGATAAATTGATGCAGAAATTTATAAGCACCCAAATCCAGTTGGGAGTCTTGCCAGCCCCCTCTCCCTTTGGAGCAGGGGGTTCGCACACCTTTTTTACACCCACTGCTCGTCAGATCCAACCTAAGGTTTTGGAGCTCTTGGATCTCAGAGGTCTTTTGGTTGGGAGGGTTGGCGCTGGCGGTACCTAGTACCTTGACGCCAGCTGTTGCCTTGTGTCAGATCAGACTAGTTTGTATCAGAGCTCTTGGAGCTGTAGCTTTGGGGTTGGATCTGAGGTGGGTTCTGTCAGTTTCAAGTTTTTCAGGGCATAGTGTCCCCCTTGGCATATCTGCTCCGGTGTTTTCTGCTCAGACTCCTTCATATCCAAGGAGAGCGGCCCCCTCATTGGTATCCCCAGGAGCTCACTCTCTGGCGTTCGATGTGGTGGTTGGAGACTCCTGACCATTTCCTCTTTGGATTCTGCCCAGGCTACCTTGGCCCTGGGTGTGGCTCCGACTATTTTTTTCGGTTTGGGACAGCCCATGCCTGATTTACCCCAGCTCGCTCACATTGGAACACAACAGGTGGTTTGTGAGTCCTCAGAGTCCCACCAAGGAGGTTCCCTGCAAATGGTCATGCAAAAGGAGGCACCTGGACTCCTCACAAATGATACCAACTTGGAGGAAGGGGAAGGCTCCCCCAGATCACCCCCTGACTGTTTCCTTTGGGGACATTATGGAACTTCTCCGTCAAAGGGGGGGAGGGTCTGCCCAAAAGCCAACTCCCGACTAGTCTGTGTCCCTGGAGGCTTTCGGCATGGGCCCATCTACTTCCTACGTGTCCCCTTCTGCGGATCCTCTTGTGGGCCTCATTCTATCTTGGCCTTGGAAGGAGCTGGACACCATGGAGCCTGTTCTAGACATCCAGACAAGGTCCTTAGCCCCCCACTGACAGGACTAGCTGGAGTAAGGGGTTTGCAGTAGGTGCGATGGTGGTGGCAGCCGCCACAAAGAAAAAGCTCACTCAGGAAAGTTCCACAGTCCATCCTTTGGACTGAGAGTAGAGGACTATGAACTCCGTAGGGAAGCGGGTCTATACTTCCGCTGTCTTTCTGCAAGGGCACTGAATTATTTGGCACATGTTTAACTTCAGTGGGATCTAGTCAAGAAGGTAGCGGAGTCACCCCCAGAGTCCATATTGCCGGAGAAGAAACTGGCTTTCTCTGTGCAGATGGTCACTGAGTGGTCTCCAATACGTCCATGCACCTCCTTTCTCATGCTACAAAAGGAGCAGCAGGGGGTCTGGCTACTGCTTGGCCATGAGGCAACACGCCTGGCACTGGCTGTTAGTTCTCTGATCCTTTCAAGGTCCTTTGCTAACTCTCCCCCTATGATGATCTTCCCTGGTTGGGAAGTCTGTGTGTGAGACTCTGGTCCAGACTGAAAAGAATGGGAAGACACTGCCATTGGGGTCCGCTTCTCTGCCCCTCAAAGATCCTTTTCAAGGAATTGACTAGGAACGAAGATGTGGTTCCGAAAATCTCAGTACTCCCGGGACACTCAGGACTCCTCTTCCCCCAGAGGCTGAGTGGGTTACGATATACTCCAGCCTAGAGGCAGAGGGAGTCCGAGGAATTTCTGGTGTTGAACCTTTCTTGGACAGGCCCACAAAGCAGCCCTGAGAGGTTGCTCGTCCGCTCTTCTCTGGAGGCAGTTGGGGGGGGTAGTTTCTCGTTGCACCTGACAGAGTGGGAGTACCTTACAACAGATTGTTGGGTGCTACAGATTATATCCAGAGGCTAGTCCAGCCCCTTCTTAGTCACCTCTTCCACCAGGACACCTCCCAGATATCCCAACTTTGCAAAGGGAGGTGGCAGATCTCGAGAAAGACCAGTTGTTAAAGAAGTGAGTCATCCAACCCCCCCCCCCCCCCGATCAATCCAGATTGGGCATCTTTTCCAGTTTCTTTTTGGTGGCAAAGAAAACTGGGGACTTGACCCATTCTGGATCTTTCCAACCTAAACCTGACAGTTGCCAAGGAAAAATTTCGGATGGTCATTCTGCAATCCATCCTGCCCTAACTGCTGGAGAATTATTGGATGTGCTCCATAGATCTCCAGGATGTGTACTATCGTATAAAGATACACTCCAGGAGGTTTCTCCACTTCCTGATATGGGCCAATCATTACTCGTTCCGAGCCCTTCCCTTTGGTCTCACCACAGCCCCCATGGTGTTCACCAAGGTCATGGCAGTTGTAGCGGTTCACTTGAGGCTTCAGGGATTTCAGGTCTTTATGTACCTAGACTATTGGCTCCTTACTGGCCCCACCAAGTGTCTACTTTTGCAAGCCAGAGATTACTTCCTGACATTAGCAAATTATCTGGGGATTACGATCAACACAACCAAATCTTCTCTGACCCCGGTCCAGACTCTAGAACCTATAGGGGCCTGGTTAGATACCACTCAGATGAGGGTTTATCTCACCCTGGAGAGGGTGTGGAACTTGCGTCTTCATGTTTCCCAAGTTAGCCAGTCAAGTTGGTCTTCGGCAGAGATGGTGCTTCGGGCTCTAGGTTCCATGGCAGCCACAATCACTCATCTCTGTGCTCGTTTACATATGTGGGTGCTATAGTAGACACTAGCTGTTCAGTGGTCCTTGTTAGACCTTCCCTTAGACCCTCTGATACGCATTTCTGCAGCTTGCAAGGAGTCTCTTCGCTGGTGGGTCCTCTCCCATGACTAAGTTGAAGAATGCTCATTTCTTGAACACCCCCAGACCACGGTGACAACGCATACCAGTTAGCGTGGGGGTGGGGGGCATTGCTTGGGAAGGACAGTCCAAGGCATGTGGTCCCCAAATGAGACCAAACTGCATGTCAGTGTTCTAAAGATGAGGGCGGTTCTTTTGGCGTTGCAGGCCCTTCATGGCTTTCTTCCTGTGGGAGCTATTGGAATCCAGTTGGACAACATGTCTGTAGTCTGGTACATCAACAAATGAGGAGGAACCAGGTCTTATCCCCTTTGTGATGAAGCCATGAGAGTGTGGGAATGGGTCATTTCCACTGGCCAGTTTCTGGTGGCAGCACACATTCTGGGATGGTCCAACATACTAGTGGACAAACTCAGGACTATTCTGGTGCCTTACGAGTGGTCTCTGAAACCTTCTGTAGCGGAGCAGATCTTCCTCGTGTGGGGTCAGCCTTGCTGCCATCTCTTCGCATCTCCTTCCAACATGAAGTGCGTTGAGTTATTCGCTCTGAACCCCCAGGGATGCTGTTGTCCATGCTTGGTATTTCGGTCTTGATGCTTATCCCTCTTAACCTCTCATAATGAAGTTTCTATAGAAAGCTCACAGAACCCCCCCCCCCCCCACAGGGGGGAAACCCCCAGGGATGCTGTTGTCCATGCTTGGCATTTCGGTTTTGATGCTTATCCCTCTTAACCTGTCATAATGAAGTTTCTATAGAAAGCTCACAGACTGGGGAGCAAGGTGATCCTCATTGCCCCATCCTGGCCTCACAAAGTTCGGTTCTCCTTCATTTGTTCTCACCTTGTAGTTACACCATGATGTTGGATCCGGTTCCGGATATCATATCTCACCCTTCAGGGATTCCTCATCCAGGCTTGGACAGTCTGAAGCTCACTGCTTGGCTGCTCCATTTCCCTTGATTATTAGGACTCCGGGATTATCTTCCCTGGTTAAGACTGTTTTGGTGGTGGCTTACAAGTAGTCAACCAGGAAACTATCATAGCAAGTGGAAATGTTTTTCTTTTTGGGCTTATCAGCAAGATTTTGATACTTTCATGGCTCCAATTCTGGCAGTTTTGGGATATTTGGTTAGTATTTTTCTACAGGGCGCTAGCTCTTCTATAGTGCAAGTACAACTGGCTGCCATCTCTAATTTCCACGTTAGGGAGAATATGGCATCTTTGGCTTCCTTCAGACTTTGCAAAACCTTCTTGAAGGGCATCTTTCTCTTGAGAGCTCCAGTAAAAGATCTGCACCTCCTTGGGATGTTACCTTTCTTTTACAGGCTCTGGTTTCTCCCCCCCCTTGAGCCTGCAGCATCGGTAGGCTTACAGTTTGTCATGTAAGACTGCCTTCCTAGTGGCGATCACTTAGACTAGGAGGGTATTGGAGCATCAAGCTTTATCCATTAAACCTCTGAATATGATTTTCCGTTAGGACAGGGTTTCTCTACGTATATCCAAAATTGCTTCAGAGAGTAATATTAATCAGACAATTAACCTTCCAGTTTTCTTTCCGAATTTTCAGAACAGGGGCGAACATAAATTGCATTTGTTGGCTGTACATAGACAATTGAGATTCTACTTAAATAGAACCAAGTCCTTCCACGAGTCCGACAGTTGTTTCCTGTTCTAGACCCTTTCTGGGAAAACCACTCTTGAGAGTGACTCACACGCTGGATCTCTGTATCCTTAAGGTGTATGCAGACAAAGACATTTCCCCTCTGGGTCAAGTTGAAGCTCATTCCACCAGGTCCATGGCTACCTCTGCAGCTTTTTGGTCCAGGGTGTGTCTGGATATTTGTTCTGCGGCTACATGGTCCTCATCTCACACCTTTATTTCACGTTGCAAACTGGACATGGTATCTAGAGGTAGAGCATCCTTTGGCTCCGCGGTGCTCTGGAACATCCTTCCATGAGGGCCACCCAGGTGGTGATCTTCGTGTTTCACTGTTGCAGTCATCACATTTGGGTTATCTGCTTGCAGTAGCCCTCGGTTGGCCTGATTAACAAAGTCTTGGGTCCTGTGTCGGTTGCTGTTTTTTCTTCCATGTCAGGGGTATAAAACATTCAGCCTATGCCATAACATCAGTCTTTCTTACCGTACGGTGCCTGAAGCAGAAGCAGTTCGCAAGTGCCGGTCGGCAGACTCCTGAAATTTTCATTTTCAAGTTTCAGAACCGAAGTCTTAAACTAAAAGTTAAGTACCCCATTGGGGAAACTTTTTTTTTGCTTTTAATCGATGTCAGTAAAAGTAAATAATTGCATTACTTATGGAAAGCAAATGCCTCATAAAGACGGTCATTTGTACTATATTCCTTGCCTAGGCCCGGACCATGACTTACCTCGCTGTCAGTTTTGTGCCTTATTTAAACCATGAACTATTCGTCTGTATATTTACGCTTCTAAATATTTTGGTGCTCGGTTCAGTTATCCTGATATGTCTTCGGTCAGCCCTCCGACTACCGACATTCCGAAAAAAACGCAAAGATAGACTGAGGCTGCTTAGGTCCAAAGCTGTTGACAACTCTTCTAAGCCACAGTCGTCAAGTTCGCCAGTACTCTGAGGTGCTTTTGCAGCCCGTGATACCCATTACTTCTGATTCGCAGGCCTCTACTGAGACCCATTCGGAGTCCGGTATGCTGCGAGATGCTTCAACTGTGGAACCTGCGGATGTCTCATCCTTGGATGGATCCGAAGCCGCTGTGCAGGCACCGGCTTCTAAGGGTGTATTTAGGCCTACTGACTTGCGTATTAAACCAATGCCACTGACTTGCGTACTAAACCAACGCCATCTTCTTCAAGGCCTAAATCTCGAACCATGCCTAGAAAACTACAGTCTTGCAGGGCCTTATAGCTGGTCCTAATGCTGTCTAAATTCCTCCTCCCATCCTTAGCTTTGGGAATCTACCCAAATGTGATGACTGCAACAGTGAGACACTAAGACCATAGTACAGTTGTGTACACTTACCATAAATGTAGAGGTTAGTGTATTCACTGTTGCAGTCCTGGTTACTCTCCCTCCAGCCCCCTGACTTCCTTTGGCTATATCTCTACTTTCCTTTACTATGCCTAAAAGCTTTTTGGTGTATTTGCGTTTTTGTTGGGGGTATATCCTTGTGTATTTATATATTTAATTGCTTCCCATTAGGGGGACATCTGGGGCAAGAAAAACTGATGTAATGGCGTCTGCTGCATGTTTTATACCCTTGACGACCTGACGTCATGGAAGAGACCGCAACCACCGCAGGACCCAAGTCGTTTGTTAATTAGGCCGACTGGGGGCTACTGCAAGCAGATGACCCAAATGCGATGACTGCAACAGTGAATACACTTTAACATCTACATTTATGGTAAGTGTACACAACTGTACTTTTGGTAGCTGGCAACTCTGTCCCACAGATTGACTACCAAATTAAGTCAACTACTTCAGATAAAGAAGTTATGTACTGAACATAACATTCCATCTGAGTAGTTGTACTTAATTTGTCATCAACCATTCCTCCCTCCCCCTCATCTTATCACTATTGTACTACTCTGGTATACAAGGAGAGGGTGCCACTGCTCATCTATTTATACATAGGTCAGGTTAAGAAGAACCTTTAGTGAGATGGTCCTTAGATCGGGCTTGTGTTTTAGGAGTCAGCAAACTCTGTCTGAGGGAGTGTAAGAGAGGGGCATTATGGGTAAGGGGAGGAGCTTTGATCAGATGCTAGTGAAGTGGCCGCGTCGGATCAGACTACCCACAGGTTGACGATTAATGAATGGAATGTTAAGGTGAGTACATAACTTTTTTCCCTATCTGGCAGGGTCACAGATAGGATCCCAGGTGTTTATTTTCTGTTTCCCATCCAGTTGTCCAGGATGTTCTTCATGTTCACTGTTGCAGTCATTACATTTGGGTAATCCTGCTGGCAGGTTGCCCTCAGTCGGCCTGAATTCCAAAGTTCTGGGTCCTGCGTTGGCTGCTGTCGCCCCTTCCCTGCCGTCAGGGGTATAAAAGAAGCAGCCAACGCCATTTTCTGTCTTTCTTGCCGCGCGTTGCCCAAAGCAGAAGCAGTTCGCAAGTGCCAGTCGGCCGACTCATGAGATTTTCATGTTCGAGTTTCAGATCCGAAGTCTTCAATAAAGCCAAGTACCCCGTTGGGGAATCTTTTTTTCTTGCTCCAGACCGATGTCAGAAAAAGTAAATAATTGTATTTCTTGTGGAAAGCAAATACCTCGTAAGGATTTTTATTCTTACTGTATTCCTTGCCTAGGCCCTGATCAAACGTTTCTGGTTGTCTGTTTTGTGATAGATTTAACCAGCGCACTATTAAGCGTCGGTATGATTTTGTTTTAAAATTTTTTGGACGCCGGTTTAATTATCCAGAAATGTCATTTGATAGCCATTCGACTACCGGAGTTCACAAAAAATGCAAAGAAAAGGAGAGAGACAACAGAGGCCCAAAACAGACTACAAAGCTTCTCCTAAGCCAGTCGCCGGTTTGCCGCTTCTCAGTGAGGCGCTTTCACAGCCCCTGACGCCCGCTACTTTAGAGTCGCAGGCCGCTACTGACTCCCACGTGGAGTCAGCCATGCCGCTGGAAACTCAAGGTATTGGAGCCTCTGATACTATTCCTTCAGATGGGTCCGGAGCTGCCGAGCAGGCACCGGCTTCTGAGGGTGTATTCAGACCTAAACATCTTTACATTAAACTGACTTCAGCTTCAAAGGCAAAGACTAAAGCACCTTCTAAAGCAAAGAAACGCAAGAGCCAGGTGGTCAGGCCTCTATGCCCAAAAAACAAATGCTCAAAATGGCCCAAGACTTGATTACCTTTATCAGGGGTTCCCGTCCCCCTCCCGATAAGAGGCCTAGGCAAGAGACAGACTATGAATCTTCAGATCAAATTTCCATTTCTTCTGATCAGGAATATTCTCTTCCCCCCTATGAGGATTCTGATGCTGAAGAATCTATACCTTCAGCTTCTCCTCCAGAGGATTATTCTTTTGGGGAAACCTTGCATGCCATGCGGGAACATTTCCACTGGGAAAGCCAAGATTTTTCAGAATTTAAAAAGAGGCTTAGGGATTTCCTTTTACTTAACACAGGCCACTAGCCATTCCACCTGTGTTCGACATTGTATATGATGCGTTTTCGGAGTCTAGTCTTACCCCTGACTCCTTACCTCCAGCCCCTGTTAAGGCTGACCGATATTACAGGGTACCTGACTCTCATAAATTCCTTTTTAAAAACCCTGCTGCAGACCCAGAAACTATTTCACAGGGTCCCAAAGGAGTTAAGGCTTCCGCTGCAAAAAAACCCTACCCCCTGTGACAGATTCCTGGGCACTGGATAGATGGGGAAAAAAGGTTTACACATCTGCTACCTTGGCTATAAAGGCCTTAAACTGTCAGTTTCATATGTTCAAATATCAGCAGCATGTCATGGCATTGCTTAAACAGAAAATGTTAAACTCTGAATGTGCAGAAAACAAGGAAATGCAGGATTTATTGCATGCAGCTGAACAAGTTGGAATGCATACTTTGCAATGTGGGTTTGATTCTTTGGAGGCCTCCTGCAGGGCTGCAGTTACAGGTTCTGTAATTTGGAGGCATTCTTGGTTAAAGGAACAAAATCTGCCTGATCATGTCAGTTAAATTATTAGATGCACTTTTATAGCATGATACTTTGTTTGGTGTTAAGGCAGAAGAGGTGTTCAAGAAAATGGAGGACAAAGCTAAAGCTATGCAAACTGTCAGATTTTTTAAAAGTACAGCCACCTAGGTTTAATAGACACTGGCCAACTAAGAATTGGTCCTTTCCTGTGTCAGACCTCAAAGGGGCAGATCAGACGCCCTAGAGGCAGATCCCAGGTGCCTGGGGTACACAGTCAACGAAAAGAAATCAAAACTAGTACCCTCTCAAGAGATGATATTCCTGGGTGCAAGCTTAAATACAACTGCCTAGATGGCTTATCTCACGCCAGACAAAGGCAACTGACTACCTATTTCAAAATGTTGGCAACAAAGGCCCAGCTATCTGCAAGAAAAATTCTGCAGGCTTTGGGCTTCATGGCATCCTGCATCCTACTAATTCCATATGCAAGATTGCATATGAGGAAACTTCAATGGTACCTAAAAAGTGTTTGGACTCAACATTGCCAAAGCCTGGAAACTATGATTACTCATTCACTGCCTGCAACAGGAGTTTCGATGGTGGGCAAAGGCTTGTCACCAAAACAAGGGACAGCCATTCACATTACCCCCAGCCATGCAGCCACTAACAACGGATGCATCAGATTATGCTTGGGGGGGGGGGGGGGGCACATGGCAGGAAGATGCATTCAGGGCACATGGACCTCAAACCAAATGCATCTCCATATCAATCAAAATGAGATGCTAGCAGTTCAAAATGCACTGACAGCCTTCAAGGACCGACTTCATCCAGCACAACTACTGATGGACAACTCCACGTTCATGTGGTATATAAGCAAGCAGGGGGACACACAGTTACCTCATTTGCAGACTAGCCATGACTTTGTGGGACACAGCATTGACTTAAAAGTACATCTGCAGGCACAATTCCTGCCAGGAAGGAAAAATACTCTGGCAGACTAAGCAGAAACCTCATGGATCCCCACGAGTGGCAGCTGGATCCATAAGTCTTCAGCATGATAACAAGGAAATGGGGACACCCGGACATAGATCTATTTGCCTCCCCTCACAACTATCAACTAAAAAGATTCTACACAAGGATTTATCACAGACAAGCATGGAAAGTGGATGCCCTATCAGTATATGCCTTTCCCTCATTGCCTCTCCTCCCCAAGGTACTCCTAAAGGTCAGACAGGAGAAGCCAAAGATGATACTGATTGCCCCAGACTGGCCCCGCTAGTGCTGGTATCGAATACTAAGGAACTTGTCTCAATGCCCAGCTTGGACCTTATCTCAAATACTTCATCTACTGTCCCAGCAAAACAATCAGATCCTGCACAGCCAACTCAGGACTTTAAACCTGGTAGCATGGCAGATAATGTAGTCATACAAAACACACTTCTCAGTAAAGCTGTAATGGATGTCATTTTGGAAGCCAGACTGCCTAGTACTAGAAAATTTTGTGCTGGAAAATGGAAGAGATTCTGTGCTTGGAACCAGGCACAAGGAACTGATACAGCTGTGCCAAATATCCCTCAGATTTTGCAATATTTAACTGAGATGCTGGACAAAGGCCTATCTTTTTAATCTATTAAAATTCATGCCTCTGCCATTTCGGCTCTTTACAGTACAGAGCCACCAATCTTTTCTCATCACTTATTGAAGCAGTACCTCAGAGGAGCCAAAAATTTAAGGCCTCCAAGGAGATCACCAATGCCTGCATGGGATCTCAACTATGTCTTGGAAAAACTTAACCTGCCTCCTTTTGAGCCAGCTGCTACTGCTGATATAAAGTTTTTATCTTGGAAAAGCTCTCTGCTCCTAGCAATAACTTTTGCAAGACTAGTTTCAGAGCTACAGGCACACATGGCTGTGGAACCTTTTATCATTTAGCCAGACAGGGTCTCTCAGGACAAACCCAACATTTATGCCTAAGGTGGTGTCCAGTGTGGCTCTTAACCAAACTATTCACCTGCCAACTTTTTATCTAAATCCAACAAGGGGGAGAGCATTCTGCATTATTTGGACGTACACAGACAGCTTGGATTCTACTTGGACAAAACCAAAGTTTTCAGAAGGAGCAATTACTAGTGACATGCTGCAGGATCACAAGGAAAGACTATCTCAAAGCAGACTATTTCAAAGTGGATAGGCCACTGCATTAGTTTCTGCTACGTACACCATGGCAACCCAGTGCCTAAGGGCATTAGGCCACATTCAACCAGAGCTGCAGCTACTTTAGCAGCCTTTCTCAGGGGAGTACCAACCAAGGACATTTTAGAGGCTGCTACTTGAGTTCAGTGCACACCTTTACAAACACTATCTGCCACTCTACTCTAAATCCAGGGCAGGCTTTGCCACTGCAGTTCTGCAGGGATGTAGATGTTAGTGTATTCACTGTTGCAGTCCGGGTTACCCACCCACCATCCCCCTTTTCTTCTGATGGAACCTCTTTCCTTCTCTGATTTATGCAACCTCTGTGGTGTATTTGGTTGCAGATGAAGGTAAAGTTTATATTGGTGCATGTAATTTTATATATATAAATTTTGGCTACCCTTTTAGGGGGCACCTGACATCTGGGGCAGGAAAAACCTAAAGAAAATGGCGTCTGCTGCTGCTTTTATACCCCTGACGACCTGACTTCAGAGAAGGGGCGACAGCAGCTGACGCAGGACCCAGGACTTTGGAATTCAGGCTGGCTGAGGGCAACCTGCCAGCAGGATTACCCTAAATATGACTACAACAGTGAGTACATGCTAACATCTACATTTATGGTAAGTGTACACAACTGTACTTTCCTCTTACAGAGGGCTAGTGAGGCATTATGCTTAATATGGAGAAGAAATCTATTCCACAGATGTGAGAGGCATTGGGACACAAATCTGTCCCGCCAACAAGTTCCGTTTGTCACAGCCCAGGTTGAGTCCTTATGTGAGGGTTGCGCGAGTGGAGTTTAACTTAGATATGTAGCAACTCCAAGGCTGAGTCTGAGAATGGCATACAACTCCAAGTCTGAGATTGCCCTGTATGCTAGACAAGGTTCACCTTTCGGCAGTCTGTACGAGACTGAATAGAGAGATGGGGCTTTTTAGCCTACTTGTATAGGATAGGTGTTGGAGACCGTGGATTTTCCTTGGCAGGAACCTCTGGTTTCTCCAACTGCTGCATGTGCTGCAGGGGCATTGTACACTCTAATGGGTCTCATAAGAGAGGAGTACAGGGATGTTATTACCTCCTTGTTCCTGGATGGAATAACCTTATGAGTTGGGCCATGTAAAAAGCCCTCCATACAACACAGGCAACATGGTCAAATGTCAGGTTGCTATCAACCTGGGTGCCCAAGTTCCTCATGACTGATTGCGTGCTCAGTAAGATGTCCTTCAAGGATGCATCTGCAGTCCTTACAAATGGGTTGTCCTGTCGTCAGGCAGCCCTTCGTTCGGCCGGATTCCAAAGTCTGGGTCTGGCCTCGGCTGGTGTCGCACTTCACCCGACGTCATAGCTGCAGTTATTCGGGTATAAAGGCATCAGCCAACGCCATTTTCCTCAGTCTTTCTTGCCGTGGCGCAAGCAGAAGCTGTTCGCAAGTGCCGGTCGGTCAGAACCAGAGATTACTACTACCGAATACTTCTACCGAAGACTTCTAAAAAGCTAAGTACCCCGTTGGGGACTCTTTCTTGCCTCAGCCGATGTCAGAAAAAGTGAATAACTGTTTAACTTGTGGGAAACAAATACCTCATAAAGATTTCCACTCGTACTGCTTACCTTGTTTAGGCCCAGACCACAACGTAGTAGCTTGTCTAGCCTGTGCTTCTTTTAACCGACGGACGCTTAGACGTCGGTCGGAATTTGCTGAGGAGTTTTTCGCCTCCGATTTTGCTTACATTATGCCGTCGGATCCTCCGACTACGCAAATATCTAAAAAGCGCAAGGAAAAGGACCGACACTCGCGGTCTGCGGTTTCGGCCGAAACCACGGTTAAGCCAACCGCGAGTGTCTCTGTTTCGACTGAAACCGAGCAAGCGGTTCTTCCTGCAGCCGGAAACTTACCTCCTACCGAGGCCTCTTCCAACCTGGTGGAATCGGCTTCTGAAAACCCTCCTGCTCTTGCAGTTTCTCAGGAATTATCTGACACTATCCCCTTGGATATCTCCAATCACATTGACTTGGCTCTAGCACCGCCTACCAGGGAACAACTAGAAGCACCCTTGGGCGGGAAGCTAGCTTTATTTTCAGTAAACTGGCATTACATCACAAGAGACAAGTGGATTTTGCAGACAATAGACCAAGGTTACAGGTTTCACTTCCATACTCTACCAGGGAAGAGAGGAATGCCAAACCTACCTCCAAATCAAAAGGCAGATGCTCTAAAACAAATAACTCAATTATTAAGGATGAGAGCTGTGGAAAAGGTACCATCTATGGAGCAAGGACAGGGATTTTACTCCAGACTCTTCCTGGTACCAAGAAAAGAAAGCAAATGGAGACCTATTCTCGACCTGTCCGCTTTAAACACATTCCTCATTGTTCCAAAATTCAAAATGCTGACCCTACAGCAGCTTCTTCCCATGCTGGGCAAGGAGTCTTGGCTGGTAACTCTAGATCTCAAGGAGGCATACCTGCACGTCCCCATACGACCAAATTGCAGAAGATACCTCAGATTTCTTGCAGGATCAGAGCATTATCAATTCTCAGCATTGCCCTGTGGCTTATCTATTGCACCCAGAGTGTTCACGAAATGCCTGGCATCAGTAATTGCTCATTGCAGGCTCCAGGGAATCCAAATCTACCCTTACCTGGACGACTGCCTGATACAAGCGGACAACAAAAACAAGCTAGCAGAAGACTTGAAGAAGGGTCATTTACCTGCTACAAGCCCTGGGATACACAGTCAATATAAAAAAGTCAAGGCTGATACCATCCCAAAGGATAACCTTTTTGGGTGCAGAGCTGGACACATCGAAACAAATGGCATTCCTAACAGTAGAAAAACAGGAGCAACTCCCTCTCTACTTCTTGGCATTAACAAAGCAGAATCATCTAACAGCAAGAAAAGTCCTGCAAGCCTTGGGTTTCATGGCATCCTGCATAATATTGGTTCCACATGCCAGACTGCATATGAGAAAGTTACAGTGGTACCTAAGGAATTTATGGTCTCAGCACAAGCACAGCCTAGAAACCCAAATTCCAATAATTCCATGCCTGAAGCAAGAATTCCAATGGTGGGCTCAGGCCTGTCAATCAAACAAAGGATTGCCCTTCCACAACCCTCAACCAAGCCAAACCATCACAACGGACGCCTCAGACCTCGGTTGGGGGACCCACATGCTGGACAAGTGCATACAAGGTTTATGGACTCGGGACCAACTGCACCTACACATAAATCAAAAGGAAATGCTGGCAGTAAAAATAGGCAATTCAGACATTCAGACCATTTCTTCGACAAGGTCAACTGTTGATAAGGACAGACAACACCACAGTTATGTGGTACATCAACAAACAGGGAGGCACACATTCGTACCCTCTATGCCATACCCTACTAGCCTTACTTCCTCCTAGCACGTTCTTCTATTTAGAACTCTACAACCTCTCACTTCAAATCACAATTGAAATTAATCACCCTTATCTTGTCTATGTACACCCCAAAGGAAACTAATTCCATGCTTAAATTACAGCATGTACATTAAGCAATATTTTTGTATCACTATTTGTGTGTCTATTTTCTAACATGTATAAATTTTTTGTCTGCTTGATTGTTTTGATTGGAGCTTTTCTCCTCGGGCCTCTACTGAAAATGGACATGTATCCAGCTAGACTAGCCCGGTTAACAAATGTAAAGTAAAATAAAATAAAATAAAATAAACTATGCCGGATGGCAATGGACCTCTGGAATGTGGCCCTGAGTTACAACATTCAGTTACAAGCAATTTTTGTACCAGGAAAAGAAAACCTTCTAGCAGACATACTAAGCAGAACTACCACGGATGCCCACGAATGGATGCTGCATCCGGACATCTTCAAAACCATTACAAGAAAATGGGGACTCCCACAAATAGACTTATTTGCATCCCCACGCAATCACCAACTACAGAAATTCTGCACAAGGACGTACCACCCACTTGCTTGGAAGGTGGACTCCCTATCTTTCAGTTGGAAAAGCCTGACAGCATATGCATTCCCACCACTTCCTTTGATGCACAAGGTGCTACTGAAGATCAAAGAGGACTGTCCAAGGATCATTCTGATAGCTCCAGACTGGCTAAGACAACATTGGTACCCATTACTGAAGAGCATGTCTCGGGAACAAATATGGCCTCTGCCCCTTGTTCCCTTGCTGTTAACACAGAACAACTACAACACCCTGCATCCAAACCTGAAAACACTGCAACTGACTGCCTGGAACATTGCATAAGAACAAATAACCCAAATTTATCCCAAAGGGTTAAAGACATTATCTTGGAGTCTCGCAGACCCTCAACAAGGAAAAATTATTCAGCAAAATGGAAAAGATATTCCATTTGGAGTACTGCAAAAGGAGAAAATGTATCACTGGTAAACATAGCCAACATCCTGGAATACTTGGCAGAGCTCTTCCACAAAGGCCTGTCCTATTCTTCCATTAAGATTCATGCATCAGCTATTTCAGCAGAATACGACTTGGATCCTCCAGTCTTCTCACATCCTCTGCTCAGGCAGTTTCTGAGAGGAATTAAAAATGTAAAACCACCTAGGAAGAATTGACACTCCCTCCTCTCGAACCAGCAGCAACAGCAGAATTACAATACTTATCATGGAAAACTGCTTTCCTGCTGGCAATCACTTCAGCAAGAAGGGTATCTGAGCTACAGGCATTAATGGCAGTACAGCCCTTCCTGATCTTCCATCAAGATAGTGTCCATGAGAACAAATCCTACTTTTATGCCTAAGGTGGTCTCCAGAGTATCTTTGAATCAGGCTATCCACCTACCTACTTTCTTCCCCAACCCACAAAACAGGGGAGAAAGACTGTTGCATACCTTGGATGTGCATAGACAATTACGCTACTACCTGGACAGGACCAAGGGCAGTAGAAAAACTGACCAGCTACTGGTAGCATATGCAACAGGAATGGAAGGAAAAGCAATTTCAAAACAGACTATCTCTAAGTGGATAGGAAATTGCATTAGATTTTGTTACTCTCTACCATGAGAAGAAAACTCCAGAAAACATCAGGCCTCACTCTACAAGGGCTACAGCCACTACCACAGCTTTTCTACGAGGAGTGGCTACCAAAGACATTTTAGAGGCTGCTACTTGGAGCTCCGTGCATACATTTGCCAAGCATTATAATTTACCTTTATACTCTAGATCCCGAGCAGGTTTTGCCACTGCTGTTTTGCAAGGGATCTTAACTACACCATCATTTCATTTCTCCTCCTCCCCCAGTTTGGCTATGGTATTCTACTCATTTGTAAGGACTGCAGATGCATCCTTGAAGGACATAGTACAGTTTTGTACCTACCATAAATGTAGATGTCCGATAGGAATGCATCTGCAGTCAGGATTACCCACCCTCCTTCCCCTCTGTGGTACTCCTAGGGTATTTGCCCATCTTATAGCTTGCTGGGGGAATCTATTATGGTGTATTTGTTTGTATATATGTACATACATGCTTATTTTTTGTTTGCTCTCTACTATTTGGAATCATTTGCATTTATCCAAATTTAGCCTTCCTAGAGGGCACCTGGGGCAAGAAACACTAAGGAAAATGGCGTCGGCTGATGCCTTTATACCCGAATAACTGCAGCTATGACGTCGGGTGAAGTGCGACACCAGCCGAGGCCAGACCCAGTCTTTGGAATCCGGCCGACCGAAGGGCTGCCTGACGACAGGACAACTCATTTGTAAGGACTGCAGATGCATTCCTATCGGACATCTACATTTATGGTAGGTACAAAACTGTACTTTATTTGATAATTAGTGGGGACTTCATTTTCCCCCAAGGGGGATAATGATGAATTTCTTGGCATTCAGTTTGAGCAATGCTTCTGGCACCGGTCATTAGTTTGGTTAAGGCCCTCTTGGAGTATGTTCATATCACTAGGAGAATTTGACAGTGCCCAGCTTGCAGTAATCTACAAACTTGGTCAGGCACAAACCGCTGGTTTTGGCTTTCACATCAGAAAAGTATATCCCAAACAGTAGAAGCCCCAAGACCGATCCTTGGGGTATGCAGCTTGTTACAGGTCTACTACTAGAGGTGGCTTCCCCTGTTTTGACTTAGTGGGTTCCATCATTGAGCCAGTTAGCTACCCATCTGGTGACATATGGGTTGATGCCTAGCTGGGTGAGTTTATCTATTATGCCAGAGTGAGGAATAGTGTTGAAGGCTTTGGCTAGGTCAAGTTAGGCAATGTGTACACGGTCTTGCCGTCATCCATGGTGTTGACGGTTTCGAAGAAGGTGACAAAAGTTTAAAAGGCATGATGTCCTTTGTGTGGGATCAAGCATTTGGAGGCTGCCGATGTCCTTGTTTATAAGGTCCATGGTAATGCAGATCAGGCTAGTTAGGCTGATGGGCCTATAATTCCATGGGTCGGTGGATGCTCCACCTTTGTGCAGAAGGATAAATGTGGCTGTCCTCCCTTCTGCTGGGATGAAGCCGGTGCGCAGGCTTTGGCTGAATAGGATTCCTAGCGGTACTGAAAGCTCTTGCCTGAGTTCATGTAGGACACAACCATAGATGATGTGAGGTCCCATGGAGGCTGTAGTTTTTGCCTTTGTGAGGGCATTTAAGACCTGCTGCCTTGTGATGAGGGGAAGGGGGCAGGTGCTAGGGATGTTCTAGTTTACTGATTGGGGGAACAGGAGGGTGAAGTTTTCACTGGACTTGTCTGCCAGCAGGTTGGCTAGATCTGTGGCGTTTGTGTATATGGTAGTCTTCCAAAGCAAAATAGAACTTTGCTGCACTGTAGGTTCGAATTCCAAGAAGGAAGCAAAACCAAGTTGAAATAAGGAGATTTTGAAACACCATGCTGTAAAAACACTTTAGTAAAACATGTAACGCAAGCGCTTTCAGTTTAAAACCCTTCTTCAGACAGTTCACAATATGTTAAAACAGATAATTAAAATACCCAGTTAACCAATCATTGAACCTGCCTCTTCTTGAGGGTGGGTTTTATGGGAATTACCCCATTCATACCTGGTTCTGTATCTGCTCTCATTTCTGCAGTGCACTTAATTTCATAGTATTCTGTTACATTTTTTTATATTACCTCTCCTAGACATTCTGTAACACCATAAAATCAAGTGTCCATTATTATTACTGATGTGCTGATATAAAGCCTTGTGAATGTTGGCTGTGCGTATTGCTGATGAATGTTGTACTATTCTATTGTTTAGCTTACAGCTAGTTTTACCCATATAGAATGAATAGCAATCCTTACATAGAGCCAAGTGAATGATATCGGCAGTATGGCAGTCTGCCTATGATGTCAGGGGCACTTTCTTGGTGACTGGATGGATAAAAGCGATTGTTCTTTCTAACATGCTGACAGGCCTTACAATGCTTGCATGGGAAGGTGCCCTGATGTTTTGAGTAAACAGTGTTAGTCTTGTGCTTCTCATTACATAGCACATCCTTTAAGTTCTTGTGCTTAAAACAAAATGCTTTTTCCGTAATTAAGCCTTTCATACTATCATCTGTTTGTAAAATGGCCCAGTTCTTTCTGATATTACAAATGCCCCCTGTGGTATTACTGTATTTCAAACTTACCCTTAAGGGTTGTCCTGTTGGCCTTATATGCTGTATATAATTACTTTGACTGATGTTCATAGAGAATCATGGCATTGCTGGGGTCTATATTGAATCAGCGAATGCTTAAAAAAAAACGAACGCAGATTCTTCTACCCTATTTAAGTGAAAGCTTAAAATCCCAAACATTCGAAACAGCAATTTTTTTCCGAGGGGAAAAAAATTGCTATTACTTACACACACACACACACACACACACACACACACACACACACACACACACACACACACAAAAATCTTAAAAAAAAAAATGTAATGTGGGGGGCCTTGCCCCCCACCCCCCCTACTTACATACACCAACTCAGAGATCACACCACGGTGGAGGGAATGGCAAACTTCCGAAACCAGCCCAGCAATCCCCCCGGGAAAAAGTCACTGTTCCGAGTATTCAGGATTGTAAGCTTTCACTTACATAGGATCGATGAATCAGCATTCACTGATTCAATATAGACCCCATTGCTGTATTGGATCTCTCTAATGCATTCTTGAATTCCCTGATTTACTTTTAGCTTTGTAGCCTCTCACAAAGATTACTCCTTAATTGAGAGGTTTCCTGTCTAAAGCACCCTTCATTGATGCCTAGTCTTTATGTTCTATAGAACTGTCCCTTAATTATATTATCAAACTGATGTCTACCTTACGACATTATGCATCCTAATGTGTTCTGCCAACATTTCTTCCTATAAAGCATCGTTTCAATCTTACCGGCTTCTTTCACGAACAAACATCTAAATCTGTGCGTCTATCAGAATGTCACTTTGAATCACAAAACATCAGTTGTGGTTTCCAAGTAAGTTATAAAATCCTAAATCCTTACATGAGCCCTGCCATAACAAAAACGTCATCTACAAAGCATACATAATTCATTTGCTCCTTCATCTAAATGTGCTGTTGAACAACATCTGTTTTAACATTGTGAATTGTCTGAACAAGGGTCTTAATCCAAAATCCCTTGCGTTACATATTTTAATAAATGTTTTTACAGCATGGTTGTTCGATATCTCATTTCACCATGTGGTATTCTTGACATCCAATTCAGAGCAGATTTGGGAGTTACCTTTGAAATTGTGGACATATGCGAAGAAGGCTTTGTGATTGTCCTTAGTGGGTCTGGCCAATTTGGTCTCAGTTAGCCTTGGAGGATTTCACCAATGACCTTATTTGGTTGTTCAGACGAAGGAGAAATTGCTTCCATCTTGGCACCTGCTCCTTAGTCCTGGACAGCAGTTTTTTTCCTTTTATTATAGTTTGTTTATTGCTGGCCACCAGACAGGCTTACTACTACTTGAGGAAGATGATTTGGTCCTGTCAGGTATTGCTGAATCCATGCAAGCTGTATAGGTGCTCATATAGTTTTTTGGTGTAGACTTAGACATTAGGGCATGTTCCAGCTGAAGGGATGGTGGCTGTGAAGCTGCTTATACCTGCTCTCAGGAGGTTGTAGTCAGCTTTGGAAAAGTTTTTTTTTTTGTTCGACTGGGTGGGGGGGGACTTTGAAAGTGATTGCTTTATGGTCTGATCTTAGCAAAGAGGATGACACTGTAGGGGTGCTACAGTGGCTATTTATGTTGGTTAGTACCAGGTCCAGGATATTTTCACCTCTTGTGGGGATGTCTACCAGCTGATCAAATGCATTGGTTGGGTAGTCAGTCACCCAGGATCAGGATAGAAGGTCGAATCTTGATGGATTCAAATAAGTCCAGATAGCTGGTGTGGGCCTCCTGAGTCATGGTTGGGGGGTCTGTAACTAGCTATGATTTGAATAGGTGTTGGTACAGTACTACAGTTTTGTGCATTCCTTCCTGCCATCACGTGTTCGCTCATTTTCATTGTATCCATCTTTATAAGTTCTTTCATCTGAGCTATTTTTTTCACAGCTTTTATTGCTGTTACTTGGATCTATTTCAAATTTTAAGTAAACCCGTTTACTTTGTGTAATTGTTTCAACAGATTTGTTGGGCATGATGATGAGAGGTTTTAAGCAAGTAATTTAAAACTTATCTTGGGCCGAATTTAAATGAATGGCATGTGCAGTTCAAGTTGGGGTAGTTGCCATTTCCCTTAATTGCCTGATTCTTAAAGAAGTAATTTGGGGTTTATAGTCCTGTAATCTGTTAACTTCAATTTCTTGGTTCTTTTAACTTGCAGGGCATTTAGATATGGTGCGTTTCTTACTTGAAGCTGGGGCAGACCAAGAGCACAAAACTGACGAAATGCACACAGCTTTAATGGAAGCTTGCATGGTAAGGCTTAAAGTATTACTCGTTACTAATTGGATTTTTCTTTTTTAGTACACATTTTGCTAGAAAAGTAATGTGGCTGACTGTATAGGACAAGTGTATGAATTAAACTGTTAATGTGTAACTTGGTGTTTGTGAAAGTATTTAAGGTCTGATACACATCTTTAATATGACCCCATAGACAGGTGTCCTTTGCAGTTGCTGCTTGTTTTCCATCGCAGGTTTCTTTTACCAAAGCAGACAGTGCACTTCCACTTTAGATCCTACTTGGCCACCACACCACTAAACTGACCGCAGGCAGCCTCTGATCCCAGATAGTACTTTTGATCATAAAGGATGATCTGTGTTTCACTGTTGCAGTCATTACATTTGGGTTATCTGCTTGCAGGTATCCCTCAGCTGGCCTGATTATCAAAGTCTTGGGTCTTGCGTCGGTTGCAGTCTCTTCCATGACATCAGGTAGTCAGGGGTGTAAAGCATGCAGCCAATGCCATTACATCAGTCTTTCTTGCGTCCGGTGCCCGAAGCAGAAGCAGTTCAAGTGCCAGTTGGCAGACTCGTGAAATTTTTGTTTGAGTTTCGGAACTGAAGTCTTCAAAAAAAAATCTAAGTACCCCGTTGGGGATCCTTTTTCTTGCTCTAAACCGGTGTCAGTAAAAGTTAACAATTATATTACTTGTGGAAAGCAAATAGCTCAAAGATTTTCATTCGTACTGCATTCATTGCTTAGGCCCAGAAAATGACTTCCCTCGCTGTCTGTTTTGTGCCTTATTCAATCTTCGTACTATTCGTCGTCAGTTCATTTTCACATCAAACTATTTCAGTGCTCTGTTTAATTATCCAGAAATGGCTTCGGTAAGCCATCCGACTACCGACAATCTGAAAAAATGTAAAGATAAAGACAGAGACAGAATACTTAAGTCCAAAACCGCCGATTATGCTTCCGTTAAGCTAGTTGCCAGTTCGCAGGTACTCGGAGTTGCTTTCGCAACCCTGATACCTGCTACTTTAGATTTGCAGGCCTCTACTGAGGCCCCTTAGGAGTCCGGTTTGCCGCGAGATGCTTTGTCTATGGAATGTGCGGATGTCTCTAGCTTGGATGGGTCCGGAGCCGTTGTGCAGGCACCGGCTTCTGAGGGTGTATTCAGGCCTACTGACTTGCATATCAAACCGACGCCATCTTCAACGCCTAAAACTCGATCCACGCCTAGAAAACAGATATCCAAACCACGTGGTCAGGCTTATATGCCTAAAAAAAAACCAATAAGAATGGCTGAAGACCTTATTACTCTAATCAGGGGAAGCCAGCCTTCTCCTTAGGAGACCTAGAACTGATTTTCCTTCTGATTCTTCTGATCAGGATTCTGAAATTTGTTTCTTCTGATGAATAAGCAGTTAGAACCTCAAGTACGAAAAAAAGCTGAAATGCGAATGACCAAAACCAGTCCAACGTCAGTAGATATTCAATGAGAAATTCCCAATAAAATGCTGCTAAAATACAACTTTGAATTTGTTCAGAAAAAATGCAAAATGCACTGACGAAATAAAATCCAAACAACTTTATTCCATGAATAGAATCACCACAAGTGCTTTCGCCCGGTATTACCGGGCTTTTTCAAGTGTAAAGATTTCAACTAACATTGAAGCTTTTAAACTGGTTATTCAGTTGTTTCATTGGTTAACCAATTAAGTAATTAATTGAATTGTTTAACAAATCCATTAAAGAAACAGATGTTGATGTGTAGACTACTTCAAGCAATACAGCTATTTGAAAACAAAACAATGCTTACTGTGTCACTATTTGCGACATATTACTTTACACTGTATGTTCTGAAAGTAACCAATTTTTCTTGCACTCTTGTAGACTCATATGCTTAGGGTGTTAAAAAATGCGCTGAACAACTAATTGTTGTTTTTTAAAAACATTACTAGACTAAAAATATGTGTTAACTTACTGCGTATATCATAAAATGTAACAGTTGATGCTCTTCCTTTGTGGATCGTAAATAAAGGCTGTTCATTTGCACAAAACAATCAAATAACCATGGCCCTATAGATTAGCCATTGGAAACACAAAACCTTGTCAACTAATAATAAATCTAATTTTAGGAAAAATGAAGTGGGGTAAAAATTCTAACTAAAAAATGTGAATTTCTACCCTAATGTTTAGTAAAGTAGTCAAATTGAATGTACTTAATTATAATCTTGTTACTTTTGGTTTTAAGGATACTAATCAAACTTAAACCTTCATTCAAACCAGGGTATTTTGTTGCGTTCAATTTCAATTGCCAAGTAAGTTCCTTGGTACATAATGCAGTTTCCCAATCTCCCCCTCTCGGATCTTGATTTACCTTGTCGAGCACAAAAAAGCGAATGGACATGTTAGGACAAGCTAAAGAATGTTTGTAAAAGGCATTAGTGTCTTTCTTACATTTAACCTCATACATGTGCTCATATATTCTACGTTTCAGTTCTTTCTGTTTTGCCAACGTAGAATGATGGGCAACTCTGACAAAGGCCAATGTATACTACTCCTGAAGAATAACATGTAAAGTGATTCTTTGCTGTTATGTTAACCTTACATGAGGGGATGTGTATACTGTCAGTTTCCAAAATAAATGGACATTGGTTGCATCTGCCACAAAGGAAAGTCCCTTTCTTTTTGACTGCCAAAGTGTCCTGTTGTCACTCCACTTCCCATGTTATGTTCGAACATACCTTTTAAATTCATATCCTTTTTCCTAATAAAAGAGATGTCATTAGAGAAAGTGTTGTTGAATTCGTCATGTGAAGCCACCAAGGGCCAAAAATGCTTAAATGTATTTTCGATGAACAATGAATCTTGAGTATGTGTAAACAAAGTTATTATGTACTTGAAAATCAGTTGTTTCTTGTACTCAACTTGGCAGTTGAAATTGAATGCAACAAAATACCCTGGTTTGAATGAAGGTTTAAGTTTGATTAGTATCCTTAAAACCAAAAGTAACAGATTATAATTAAGTACATTCAATTTGACTACTTTACTAAACATTAGGGTAGAAATTCACATTTTTTAGTTAGAATTTTTACCCCACTTCATTTTTCCTAAAATTAGATTTATTATTAGTTGACAAGGTTTTGTGTTTCCAATGGCTAATCTATAGGGCCATGGTTATTTGATTGTTTTGTGCAAATGAACAGCCTTTCTTTATTTACGATCCACAAAGGAAGAGCATCAACTGTTACACTTTATGATATACGCAGTAAGTTAACACATGATATTTTTAGTCTAGTAATGTTTTTAAAAAACAATTAGTTGTTCAGCGCATTTTTTAACACCCTAAGCATATGAGTCTACAAGAGTGCAAGAAAAATTGGTTACTTTCAGAACATACAGTGTAAAGTAATATGTCGCAAATAGTGACACAGTAAGCATTGTTTTGTTTTCAAATAGCTGTATTGCTTGAAGTAGTCTACACATCAACATCTGTTTCTTTAATGGATTTGTTAAACAATTCAATTAATTACTTAATTGGTTAACCAATGAAACAACTGAATAACCAGTTTAAAAGCTTCAATGTTAGTTGAAATCTTTACACTTGAAAAAGCCCGGTAATACCGGGTGAAAGCGCTTGTGGTGATTCTATTCGTGGAATAAAGTTGTTTGGATTTTATTTCGTCAGTGCATTTTGCATTTTTTCTGAACAAATTCAAAGTTGTATTTTAGCAGCATTTTATTGGGAATTTCTCATTGAATATCTACTGACGTTGGATTGGTTTTGGTCATTCGCATTTCAGCTTTTCTTCTGATGACCAGGATTTGCCCTTGTCTACCTAATAAGGATTCTGATGCAGAGAACTCCATTCCCTCTGCTTCCCCTCCAGAAGATTTCTCTTTTGGTGAAACCTTGCCCACTCTTGGGGAGCATTTCCGCTGGGAAAGCCAGGATTGCTCTGAATCCAAAAGGAGGCTTAGGGAGTTCTTACTCTTACCTCAACACAGTTCTTTAGCTATCCCTCCTGTACTGGACATTGTAGATGCCTTCTTGGAATCTAGCTGGCCCCAGACACTTAAACTCCAGCTCCCAGAAACCTGACTGGTATCAGAGTACCTGACTCTCAAGTTCCTTTTTAAGAATCCTCCTGTGGGCCCAGAGACCATTCACAGGGACCCAAAGGCATGAAGGCTACTACTGCCAAAAACCCTACCCCTCTGATAGAGATTTCAGGGCCCTGGACAGATGGGGTAAGTAGGTATACACTTCTGCTACTTTGGCCATTGGGGCCTTAAACTGCTAGTTTTATATGTCAGTTTCAGCAACATGTTATTGGATTACTTAAACAGAAATTGATGTTGCTTCTTGACTGTACCGAAAATAAAGAATTATGGGATTTAATGCATTCTGCTGAACGAGTTGGTAAACCTACTTTGCAATGTGGTTTTGACTCCTTAGAGGCACCTTGTAGGGCTGCTGTCACTGGGTCTGTTCTTAGAAGGCATGCTTGGCTTAAGGTGCAAACTTTGCCAGATCATGTTAAAGCTAAATTGCTGGATGCTCCCTCAAACAAAGACTGCCTGTTTGGCAACCAAGCAGAAGTCCTCAAAAACATGGAGGAAAAAGCTAAATCTATGCAAACTGTTTGATTTCCTGCAAGTACAGCCTCCTAGATTTAGTAGGCATTGGCCTTCTAAGAATTGGTCATTTCCTGTCTCTTCCAGGACTTCAGTCCAAACCCAGGAACAGCAGAGACCTAGGCTACAGTCTCAAGGTACTCACAGGCCTAAGTAGTGGGGAGCTTCCACTTCCGATGCTGAAAGTAGTACGCACCCCCCCATGGTAAACTGTCAGAATGACTTAACCTTAAACCTTCCAAGCCCTGCTCAACTGACTGCTCCTTTAGGGGGAAAGATTGCCCTGCATGCAAAATACTGGGAGCTCATTACCCAAAACAAATGGGATTTAAATATAGTTTCCCAAGGATACAGATTCCACTTCCACACTTTACCAACCCCAAACGGTTGGCCAGACCTACCCCCAAATCAAGGGCAGAGGCTCAACAGCAGGTTCTGTCTCTCCTAAGTATCAGGGCTATTCAGCCTGCCCCAGTAGAAGAAAGGGGACAAGATTTTTACTTAAGACTCTTCCTGGTACCCAGAAAGACCACTCATGGCGTCCTACCCTGGACCTGTCTATCCTAAACACCTTTTTGGTGATCCCAAAATCCAAAATGCTAACTCTTCATGAGCTGCTTCCCATGCTAGGCAAAAACGCCTGGTTGGCAGCACTGGATTTAAAGGAAGCCTACCTGGACATCCCAATCAGGGAATATTGCAGAAGATACCTACGCTTCAAAGCAGGCTTCATGCATTATCAGTTCTCTGCACTGCCCTTTGGCTTACCTACTGCGCCCAGGGTGTTCACAAAGTGCCTAGCTCCAGTCATTGCATTTTGCAGGCTAAGAAATATTCAAATATACCCATACCTGGACAATTGCCTAATTCAGGCAGAAAGCCAGGACGTATTAAAACATCTGGTATTTGTAAAGAAACTGCTAACCTCACTGGGGTACACCATAAATGAAAAGAAATCTCACCTAGTACCCTGCCAACAAATTGTATTCCTGGAAGCAAATTTGAATACAACTTCCCAGATGGCCTTCCTCACGCCAGAGAAACAAGTTTGACAGCCTACTTCAAACTACTGTCCACAAAGACCCAGCTATCTGCAAGGAAAATGCTGCAAGCCCTAGGGTTCATGGCCTCTTGCGTCTGCATAATTCCATATGCAAGACTGCATATGAGGAAACTACAATGGTATCTAAAAAGCCTATGTTGTCATAATTTTCAAGACCTGGAATCAATGATTCCCATCATTCCTTGTATAAAGACAGAGTTCCTTTTTGGGCAGAGGACTGCCATTCACTCTACCCCCTGCTGCCCAAACCCTAACAGGCGCATCAGACTATGCATAGGGGGGCTCACTTGACAGGGCAGTTAGAACCAGAGTCAAATGCACCTGCATTTCAATCAGAAAGAAATGTTGGGTGTACAGAATTCTCTGATAGCCTTCAAGGACCACATTCTTCCAGGACAATTATTGGTAGACAGACAACACCACTGTTGTGGTACATAAGCAGGGGGGAACCCACTCATACTCTCTCTGCAGGCTAGCCATGGCCCTGTGGAACACAGCCTTGAGCTACCAAGTGCACCTACAAGCTCAATTCCTGCCAGGCAAGCTAAATTCACTGGCAGACTACCTAAGCAGAAATCTCATGGACCCACACGAGTGGAAACTGAAACCAAAGATATTCAGCATGTTGTGAAACAAATGGGGGAGCCCAGAAATAGACCTGTTTGCCTCCCCTCAGAACTACCAATTGGACAAATTCTGCACAAGGACTCCCCACAGACAAGCTTGGAAAGTGGATGCCCTGTCCTTCACCTGGGAAAGCCTCTCAGTTTATGCCTTTCCCCCTCTGCCTCTTCTCTCGAAAGTTCTACTAAAGATCAAACAGGACAAACTAAGGGCAATACTCATTGCATCAGACTGGCCATGCCAACACTGGTACCCCCCTCCTGCGCAGTATGTCACTGCTGGAACCATGGCATCTGCCTCAGACCCCCTTCCCTGCTGTCCCAGCAGAAAGGCCAGATTCTGCACCCCCTGCTTCAAACCCTGAACCTTGCAGCCTGGTTAAATTAAATTACCTGAGCTCTCCAATACCATTCCTCAGTAAGCAAGTGCTGGATGTCATTCTGGAGGCTAGGAGGCCTAGTACTAGAACATCTTATGCTGAAAAGTGGAAAAGATGCTGTTCCTGCAGCCAAACTCAGGGGATGGGCACTTCTGTGCCCAACTTACAGCATATTCTTCAATACTTGAGATGCTTCACAAGGGCCTTTTCTTCTCTTCTAGTAAAATGAATGCCTCCGCCATTTCAGCACATTATAATACTGAGCCTCCCCTCTTCTCTCACCCCCTGCTGAAACAATCCCTCAGAGGGGCCAAAAATTTAAGATCACCCAGGAGAGACCCTACCCCAGCCTGTGACCTTAACTTTGTATTGAAAAAGCTTCTCCTTTTGAGCCCGCTGCAACTGCAGAGTTGAAATTTCTTTCTTGGAAAACAGCCTTCCTTCTAGCCATCACTACAGCAAGAAGAGTGTCTGAATTACAGGCCCTCATGGCAGAGGAGCCCTTCATCATCCGAGCGGACAGGGTGTCTGTCAGGACCAATCCTTTCTTTATGCCCAAGGTGGTATCCAGTGTGGCCGTCAATCAGTCCATTCATTTGCCAACCTTCTTTTCTAATCCACAGAACAAAGGAAAACAAATACTGCACTCTTTGGATGTGTACATACTACTTAAATTTTATTTGGACAGGACTAAGCCTCTCAGGAAAACTGAACAGCGGCTGGTTGCCTTTACTGCAGAGGAGAAGGCCATTTCAAAGCAAATCTTTTCTAAGTGGATAGGCCATTGAATTCATTTCTGCTATAAGCACCATGGAAAACCTACCCCATGGGGGATAAGATCACATTCTACCAGGGCTGCATCTACCTCTACAGCCTTTCTCAGAGGTGTTCCTACAAGGGACATCCTATAAGCTGCTACTTGGAGTTCTGTTCATACCTTCATCAAGCATTACCACTTTCCTATTTTTTCTAAATCCAGAGCTGGTTTTGCCACTGCAGTCTTGCAAGGCCTAATGGCTGGTCCTAATGCTCTCTAGTTGCCTTCTCCCTTCCTTAGCTTTGGGAATCTACCCAAATATAATGACTGCAACAGTGAAACACTAAGAACATAGTACAGTTTTGTCAATTTACCATAAATGTAGATGTTGGTGTATTCACTGTTGCAGTCCTGGTTACCCTCCCTCCAGCCCCCAACTT
This sequence comes from Protopterus annectens, assembly GCF_019279795.1. Taxonomy (NCBI): domain Eukaryota; kingdom Metazoa; phylum Chordata; order Ceratodontiformes; family Protopteridae; genus Protopterus; species Protopterus annectens. The sequence continues at coordinate 953,077,840 of NC_056733.1, read as the reverse complement.
CTATTGGCTATACCTCTCTTGTTTACTGTATTTAAGCTTTCTGGTGTATTTGCTTTTTGTTGGAGGTGTAACCTTAGATATCCAATTGCTTCCCATTATGGGCACCTGACATGTATGTCAAGAAAAACTGATGTAATGGCATCGGCTGCATGCATTATACCCCTGACTACCTGACGTCATGGAAGAAAAGACAGCAACCGATGCAGGACCCAAGACTTTGATAATCAGGCTGACTGAGGGCTACCTGCAGCGACCGAAATGTAATGTTCTAACAGTGAATACACTCTAAAATCTACATTTATGGTAAGTGTACACAACTGTACTTTACTCTGCTGATTGCTGGGGCCAGAGCCGCCTCACCACTAAACTGACAGCAGGCAGCCTCTGGTCCTAGATAGTACTATTGATGGTAAATGATGTTACTCTGATTGCTGGGGTCAGACAGCAGATGGATTACCTTTTGCTGTTGCATGTGTTATGCCTTTTCCCAGTCCTGGAACTCTGAGTAGAGTTGCAGTACATTTTTGCAGTTTGTACAGGCTGTTGTGCCTTTTGGCTGTAGTGAGAACTGTCCTTGTAATTTCTGATTTGTTTCTTACAATTATAATTCTCAGCACTTCTGATCTATGCCAGTGAGGAATATAAGAATTTATAAGACTGAAGATGAGCAAAGTGTGACCCCGATGCCTCGGAGAGCCGTGTGTGGGTCACTCAGCTTTTTTTTCATGAAGGGCTTCTATTTAACCTGTCAGGCTTACTCTGTTCCCAGCTTTGTTTGCACAGGTTTATTTTTACATCAGATCTCATGCAGTTAATAGCTTGATCAGTCTCAGTAGCTGGACTGTGCGTAGTGGCTTCTGTGCGATGTATTGTTACAGGCATATACTGAACCTTTATTTAACATAATTTGGTGGCTGTTGTGTCTTAATGTCCCCAGGTATTTCACCACCACCATTGTGAAGACTCATGTTTTACATTGGGTAGGGTTCCTGAGGAGCATGCTGGGTAGGGTTCCTGAGGAGCATGCTGGGTAGGGTTCCTGAGGAGCATGCTGGGTAGAGTTCCTGAGGAGCATGCTGGGTAGAGTTCCTGAGGAGCATGCTGGGTAGAGTTCCTGAGGAGCATGCTGGGTAGAGTTCCTGAGGAGCATGCTGGGTAGAGTTCCTGAGGAGCATGCTGGGTAGAGTTCCTGAGGAGCATGCTGGGTAGAGTTCCTGAGGAGCATGCTGGGTAGAGTTCCTGAGGAGCATGCTGGGTAGAGTTCCTGAGGAGCATGCTGGGTAGAGTTCCTGAGGAGCATGCTGGGTAGAGTTCCTGAGGAGCATGCTGGGTAGAGTTCCTGAGGAGCATGCTGGATGGTTACTTTCTGTGCTGCACACCTTAATCCCCCATTGCAGCTGCTGTAGGTGTTGCCATAGGTAATTATCCTTATTCGCCAGAGATCTTCACATGGACCTTTCCAACTCTGAAGCTATTTTGGTTTTCAGTTAGCTGTTGTCAGGCCCATAGTGGATAGATATGTAATCTGTCAGTATGTAGTGCATTGAGAACAAGTTTATTTCCTGTACAGGCCAGACAGCTGGCAAGTTTTTTTTAAGACTGAAGACCTAAAATGTGTGTGTGGTTGGCGTGTTGTGCATGAGGACAGAGTAAAAGCACTGCTGGTGAGAGTGCATTTCTTCCTAATGCTGTCTGCTGTATTTTAACAGCGTAAGTGATCCGTTGCACTGTGCACTCTTCTTGGCCATTACCCACGTACAAATAAGTACCAGACTGTATATGTAGTAGTAGTATTGGGTGCATAAAGTGTCTACTTAAAAGTAGCAGATACAGCCATGCAGATTTAATATTGTGGCCCACCTTAATGAGCCGTTGAGTCTTTCACTGGATTAACTCCCCCACCAAAAAAATAGATCTTCCTGGAAGATGCTGCTTTTGAGAGTGGCATCCCTGATTTCACATCCTGTGGTTTGACCTAAGAACATGCATAGCACCTCGGCTCAGCATTTATTCCCAGTTTATGCATTTCTTGGTTTTAATACTTTGCAGTGAAAAGCAATTGAGTTTAGTGCCTTAAAAGAAAATCTGAATGCCCTTGTGGTTGTTTGGTAATGTGCTCAGAATTGCATCAAGCATTTTTTTGATTATTTTAGTAGCTTTATGAAAGTCCTTGCCTTAAGTGCCAGTGGTTCATGCTGGCCACACCTAACTTTGTATGGAGAGCCGCCAGACCTACCTGCGTACCAGAAGGGTGTTTGTAGTTGAAGGATCTTTAAGTGGAAATTTGAAAGGCTTGTGCATGTAGTTTGAGATTCTTGTCGTACTAGTGTTACTGTAGGGAAACTGAGGGAAGCCCTTGTCTAAACTTCATGGAGGTAAGTCCGTTTTGGAGCCCTTTCGTCTTTGCAGGTGTTGTACCCCCTTTATAGTGAGACGCTGAGCCTGTGTGTGCTGTTGGCTTAGGTAAGTGGCTGAGGGCTTGGACTAGTTGTGCACCAACTTCCACCTATAGCTTCACCTTTAGTTTCGACTGTCCACCTGAAGGATCAACCTGAGAATGCTCCCAAGTGGTGTGATCTTGGCATTGTCTGTTACGTTTAATCAGAATATTGTACTCCTTGTATCTCTCCTATACTGAGCCCAGCAAGTCCAGTAACCCTTGTCGAAGGTTGGGGGTCCAGTGGGTTTATTCAGGTTAGGGCTTATTTTGTGGCCTGCACTTAAAACTAATGTTTGTTTAGTGGAGATGCAAGTTGTGGGTGTAGGATTGCACCAGGCCCCTGCACATTCTTGTGTCCCAAAGCCAGACGTGGCAGGTGCTCTTCAGACAGCCATGTGTCCTTGTTTTGTGACCATTGGCGCACACACCCATCTGCGTTATCATGAACTTGTCTCTGGGGCTAATGGGATCCAGTTAATTTTCTGAAAACTTGCGGAGACATTCTGTCTGAGGCTGATAGTGTACATCTCATTGGATCTACTTCAGTAGATTGCATTAACACAATAGAAATTTACATAAACGAGATAAGAACCAAATATGGTAAATGGCGAACATGTACAATGGTTGAAACTACAAACCGTGAAACAGAACTATGCAGGGCAAGAACCAGCCAGAACATCTGAATGGAGATCACAGGCAAACACGTTAAGTACTACATTTAGTACATTTTAAAGAAGCAAACATACATTTTTCAACATTTTTGCAGGGAGGCAAGCCATCCTGTACCCACTTCCCATGTGAGGGGACTGCCCCTCTTGCAAGTTTTATATATACCAACTTCGAGATCACACAAAAGTGGGGAAAAGGCTAAATTTCCTGATAGTCACTGTACTGCGATCTCCAAGAACAAGCTTTGAAAAAGGTACTTTATTACATTAACCGTTTTAATGTAATACCTACTTTTGTCTATGCATTGCAGTCTCCATTCAGGACCTCCAGCTTGTGCCTGACATGTGCAGGTGCCTTTTGCTGGCTGTAGCAAGTTTCACCATTGAAAACGTGCACTGTTATCTACATTTCACTTTTATCTCACTTATGTCAATTTCGATTGTGTTAATGCGATCTACTAAAGTAGATCAATGTCCTAAATGAGGGGTTCGGAGGGTGGCCTAATGGTTAAGGTGTTTGTCTTACAAACACAAGGTGCAGGGTTTGAATCTCACAAGGGATAATTGGCTAGGCTTAAAATGGCTCGCAAGGGCAGTTAGCCTAGTACTAACCTATGAACCTAAAATTTCATCATTTGCCCCTCCTCTTCATTGATTTCTTTGTGGGAACTGTAAGGCTCATGAAGTCCAAGGGCTGGCATGTGGTCTGTATCCCCAATATAAATGCTTTAAGCATTTGGGGAAAGAGGAGCGGAATCCTTAGTCTCCCACTTCTGTCTCTATAGAGCCTGTTCATTCTATGTGTTTGTGGTCTAAAGCACTTGAGTTATGCTGCTGTCACTCATGAAAGTGTGCATGCCTGCAGAGTCCCTGGGTTGAGTGGAGGTAGTCCCAAACAAAAAGTCTGGGTGATGTATGTGATGTTGCTTTGGTCCAGCTTAAGAAAAGAGACCACACCAGCATGTCGCATCACATTATCTTGGACCTTCTGAGCAGGCTGTCACCCAGGAGGGCAACCTGTCTAGTCTAGCTGTTGGTTCTGACTAGTTTGGTATTTGTTGTGGAGGTGGAAAAGGGGCTGCTCTTCTGGCTTGGAAGAAACGTCATAAAAAATTAGATTTGAAGTAGTTAACTTCATTTGATCAGCAACCCATGGGTACCTGATCCGATTCGGATCCGAGCCGGCAGCTTTCCTAGCAAAGATCCTCCCCCTACCCATAATGCCCTGCTACCTCCCTCTAGCCCTCAGATGTTCGTGTGATGCTGCTGCAGTCATTACACTTGGGTTATTCTGCCGTCAGGCGGTTCCCCAGTCGGCCTGAGTTCCAAAGTCTTGGTCCGGCGTCGGTTGCTGTCGCTTCTTACCTGACGTCAGTGCGCCAGGTGATATAAGATGCAGTCGACACCATTTTCTTCAGTCTTTCTTGCTGTGCGGTGCCCGAAGTAGAAGCAGTTTGCAAGTCCCATTCAGCAGACTCCTGAGATTTTCATACCGAATCCAGAACCGTAGTCTTCTAAAAAGCTAAGTACTCCATTGGGGGTTTTTTTTCTTGCCTCAGACCGATGTCAGTTAAAGTTAATAATTGTATTTCTTGTAGGAAGCAAATACCTCATAAGGATTTCCACTCCTACTGTATCCCATGCCTAGGCCCTGACCATGTCGTCACTGGTTGTCTGTTTTGTGCTAGGTTTAACAAGCGCACTATTAAACGTCTATTTGATTTTGCCTGACATTATTTTGGCAGAAAATTTAATTACACTATGCCGTCAGAACTTCCGACGACCGGAATTCATAAAAAACGCAAGGACAGGCATCTGAGGCCCAAGACTGATGAGGCCTCTTCTAGGCTGGTCGCCGGTTCTCCGGTTTTCAGCGAGGCGCCTACGCAGCCCCCGACGACTGCTTCAATAGAACCCCAGACTGCGTACGACTCCCATGTGGAGCTGGCTGGGCCTTTGGACGCCCCTGCAATTCAAATTACTGAGCTTAATCCTACAGAGGGAACCGAAGTAGCTGAACTTTCCACAGCTTGAGGGTGTTTTCAGACCTACACAGTTAACAATTAAATCCTATGTTAAGTCTAAGCCTCCCATTAAAGCAAAGAAACAGACACAGCAATCTCCAGGGCAGGCTTCCATGCCTAAGAAATAAATGCTTAAAATGGCCGAAGACCTTATCACCCTGATCAGAGGGTCCCAACCCCCTCCAGATAAAAGGCCCAGACAAGAGGCAGACTATGATTCTTCAGACCAGGTGTCCATTTCCTCTGATTCAGCCTCCGACCGTAGGGTACTCCTTACCCCCTTATGAGGATTCTGATGCTGAGGAATCCATTCCATCAGCTTCTCCGCCTGAGGACTACTCCTTTGGGGAGACCTTGCATACCATGAGGGAGCATTTCCACTGGGAAGGCCAAGATTATTCAGAATCCAAGAAAAGGCTCAGACTTCCTTTTATTGCCTCAACACAGACCCCTTGCTATCCAGCCAGTGTTAGATATTGTGGATGATGTATGCACTGAATCCAGCTTAAACCCTGACTCCTTACCACCAGCACCAGTTAAGCCAGACAGAGTCCCTGACTCTCACAAATTTCTTTACAAAAGCCCTGTTGCTGACCCTGAAACTATTTCTCGGGGACCCTAAGGGATTAAGGCCTCATCAGCAAAAAAAACAGTCCCCTCTGACAGAGATTTTAGAGCCTTAGACAGATGGGGCAAGAAAGTTTATACATCTGCAACTTTAGCCATGAGAGCCTTAAATTGCCAGCTTCACATGTTAAAATATCAGCAATTTTTAATGTCTCAGTTGAAACAAAAGATGCTTCCAGATTCAGATCCTCGTAATTTGAAAGAAATGCAGGATTTATTGCATGCAGCTGAACAGGTGGGAAAACATGCTTTGCAATGTGGTTTTGATTCCTTAGAGGCCTCCTGTAGAGCAGCAGTTACAGGCTCTGTCATCGGAAGGCATGCTTGGTTAAAAGAACATACGTTACCAGAACATGTGAAGGCCAAATTACTGGATGCACCTTTGCAACGGGATGTGTTGGGAGTTGAGGCAGAGGAGGTATTAAAAAAGATGGAAGATGAGGCAAAATCTATGCAAATGGTCAAAGATTCTTACAGGTTCAACCCCCTCATTTCAGCAGAAATTGGCCAACAAAAAACTGGTCCTTTCCAGTCAGACCTCAAAGGGGCAGATATAGACGTCCAAGACGTAGAGGTCAGACACTAGGCCCTTACAGACCTTGACAATGGGGTGCACCAGGCCAGAAAGAAGGGGAAGACTGACCTCAACCATATAAAAAACCATCTCAATGACTTCCCATTATGGCTGCCAAACAGCTCTCTTGGCAGCCCCCTTAGGAGGAAAACTGGCGCTCTTCTGTCACAATTGGCTTTGCATCACCAAAGACAAATGGGTTCTCAACATCATTTCTCAAGGTTACAGAACTTCCACACTCTTCCGAGATTAAAAGGAATGCCAAATCTGCCACCAAATCAATGGGCAAGAGGCTCAAAAACAAATTGCAGCACTCATGGACATGAGAGCTATTCAAAAGGTACCACCACAAGAGCAAGGACAGGGATTTTATTCAAGACTCTTTCTGGTTCCCAGAAAGGACAAAGCTTGGAGACCCATTCTGGACCATTCTTCTGTGAATACTTACCTGGACATTCCGAAATTCAAAATGTTGACACTACAGCAGCTTCTTCCCATGCTGGGCAAGAAAGCTTGGGTCGTGACTTTGGACCTCAGAGGCATACCTGCATGTCCCTATCAGACAAAACTGCAGAAGATACCTCAGATTTCTAGCAGTTTCAATGCACTACCAATTCTCTGCACTGCCCTTTGACTTCTCTACTGTGCCCAGGGTCTTCACAAGGTGCCTGGCACCAGTAATTGCATTTTACAGGCAAAAAGGAATTCAAATTTACCCATACCTGGACGACCTCCTAATCCAAGCAGAGAGCAAGGACATTCTTAAGCATCTGGCGTACGTAAAACAGTTAAGTTGCCTGGGGTACACAGTAAACGAAAAGAAATCAAAACTAGTGCCCTCACAACAGATAATATTCCTGGGTGCCAGCTTAAACACAAGGGCCCAGATGGCTTATCTCACGCCAGACAAGCAAGGACAACTGACTCAGTATTTTCATTTAATGGCAACAAAGACCCAACTCCCTGCAAAAAAAATTCTGCAGGCCTTGGGCTACATGGCATCTTGCATACTACTAATTCCGTATGCCAGACTGCATATGAGGAAACTACAATGGTACCCAAAGAGTGTATGGTCTCAACTGTCAAAATTTGGAAACAGTTATACCGCTAATTCCTTGCCTTCAACAGGAGTTTCAATGGTGGGCTCAAGCTTGACACCTCAACAAGTGACAGCCTTTTACTCAACCCACAGCCAGGCAGACACTGACAACAGATGCATCAGATTACGCCTGGGGAGCACACACGGCAGGAAAATGCATTCAGGGCAAGTGGCCCGCAGAACAAAGACATCTCCACATCAATCAAAAAGAGATGCTAGCTGTACAAAATGCAATTATATCCTTCAAGGACCTACTACATCCAGGACAACTACTAGTAAAGACAGACAACACCACAGTTATGTGGTACATAAGCAAGGGGGCAAACACTCCTACCCCCTCTGCAGACAAGCCATGAACTTGTGGAACACAGCTTTAAACTACCAAGTTCATCTGCCGGCACAATTTCTGCCAAGAGAAAAACACACTGGCAGACCTAAGCAGAAACATCATGGATCCTCACAAATGGCAATTGAGTCCACAAAAATTCAGAATGATAGCAGAAAAATGGGGGGAAACTAGACATAGATCTGTTTGCAACCCCTTTGAACTGCCAAATACAGAAATTCTGCACAAGGTGCTACCATCCACAAGCCTGGAAAGTGGATGCCCTCTCATTCAGCTGGAAAAAAACTAAAAGTATACACTTTCCCTCCTCTACCTCTTCAAAGGGGCTCATAAAAGCCAGGCAGCAACAGCCAAAGATGATCCTGATTGCACCAGACTGGGCGCACCAGCACTGGTTCCCAGTCTTAAAGAACGTAGCACAAGAACAACCCTGGATTTTGCCTCAAATCCCAGAGTTGTTGACACAACACAACAATCAGATACTTCGCAGCCAGCTAAAGACCTTAAATCTACCTGCATGGAAAATTCCTTAACCAACCAAGCATAGTCTCTTTCCAAAGCTGTTATGGATGGAGGCCAGGAGACCTAGCACCAGGAAAGCCTACTCGGATAAAAGGAAGAGATTCTGTGCCTGGAACCAAGCACACAGCCTTGACCCTCTTGTACCAAACATTCCTCAGATACTTCAATACTTAACTGAGATGCTGGACAAGGGCCTCTCTCTTCTCATCCATCAAGATTCATGCCTCCGCCATTTCTGCTCATTACAACATGGATCCACCATTTTTTTCAAATCCTTTGCTCAAACAGTACCTCAGAGGGGCTAAAAAGTACAGTTTTGTACCTACCATAAATGTAGATGTTCGAGTGCTAATACAGCTGCAGTAATAACAAATGGGCTCTCTGCTCTCAGGCGGTCCCTCGGTCGGCCGAATTCTAAAGTCTAGGTCCGGCGTCTGTTGTTGTCGCTTCCTTTCCTGACGTCAGTGAGGCAGGAAGTATATAAGACACAGCCGACGCCATTTTCTTCAGTCTTTCTTGCCCCAGATGTCAGGTGCCCCCAGTAGGAAGGCAATACATAAATTATATTTATTTACATGCAATGTAATCAAACAGTAGTTGCAAGCAAATATACCATAGAAGGATAACCCAAACAGGTTGTATGAAGAGGGGTAAGGTCCTAAGCCTTTACCAAGAGGAGAAGGAGGGAGGGAAATCTGTACTGCAGCTGTATTAGCACTCGAACGTCTACATTTATGGTAGGTACAAAACTGTACTATGGTCATCGTGCATACAGCTGCAGTAGTAACATATGGGTAGAATCCCAAAGCTACGCACAGGGTGGTAGGCACTAGGTAAAACTGGGATGAGCCAGAATGCCCTGCAACACAGCAGTAGCAAAGCCTGCACTAGTTTTGGAATATAAAGGCAGGTGGTAGTGTCTGGTGAAGGTATGCACAGAACTCCAAGTGGCTGCCTCCAAAATATCTTTGGTAGGAACTCCTCTGAGGAAGGCTGTAGAGGTATCTGTGGCCCTGGTGGAGTGGGATCTGATGCCTGTAGGGACAGATTTTCCATGATAGGAGTAACAAAACCGTATGCAGTGGCCTATCCATTTTGAAATTGTCTGTTTGGTCACTGGCTTCCCTTGAGCTCCGACAGCATAGGACACAAAAAGTTGTTCTGATTTCCTAAAAGGCTTTGTTCTGTCCAAATAAAAACGTAGCTGTCTATGGATGTCTAAGGAGTGTAGCAGCCTTTCCCCTTTGTTTTGAGGATTGGGGTAAAAGGTAGGCAAGTGTATGGCTTGATTTAAAGCTACCCTGGATACCACTTTAGGCATAAATGATGGGTTGGTTCGAAGGGAAACCCTGTCCTGATGGAAGATGAGAGAGGGCTGCACAGCCATGAGGGCTTGTAGTTCGGAAACCCTACGAGCTGAGGTAATGGCCAGAAGGAAGGCTGTTTTCCAGGACAAATGTTGCAAATCTGTTGAGGCAGCTGGTTCAAAGGGAGGCAATGTTAATTTTTCTAGAATATAATTAAGATCCCAGGCTGGCACTGGTCGTTTCCTTGGTGGTCTTATATTCTTAGGCCCCTCTGAGGAACTGTCTTAAGAGTGGTTGAGAGAATAAGGGTGGATCCGTGTTGAATTCTGCAGAAATGGCTGAGGCATGGATTTTTATGGAGGAAAATGAAAGTCCACTGTTCAGCAGCTCAGCTAGATACTGTACTACCGGAGGCAAATTTAGTTTTGTAGGGTCCTGGCCTTTTTTCTCATTCCAAGAGCAAAACAGTTTCCATTTTGCTGAGTAAGCCTTTCTAGTAGATGGCCTTCTGGCCTCCAAAATGACATCCTGTACCTCTTTGGGGAGTAAGGTCTGTTGAGGTGTTAAGGAATTTTCCATGCAGCGAGATTGAGTGTTTTCAGCTGACTGTGAAGAGTTTTGTAGTTGTGCTGAGTCCGCAGAAGAGGCATTAGAGGTAGGGACCATGGAGGAGTATGCGTTAGGCTCCTCAGGAGTGGGTACCAGTGTTGTCTTGGCCAGTCTGGAGCAATCAGTTTCATCTTTGGTCTGTCTGCTCTTGCTTTCAAGAGCACCTTGGGCAGAAGAGGCAGAGGTGGGAAAGTGTAAACTGTCCATGCTGTCCAACTGAATGAAAGGGCGTCCACTCTCCAGGCCTTTGGATGAAAGGTCCTTGAACAAAACTTTTCCAATTGATGATTCCTGTGGGAGGCGAAGAGATCTATGTCTGGCCTCCCCCACGCTTGGATTATCTTTGTAAACACTTGAGGATGAAATTTCCATTCGTGTGGATCTGTCATATTTCTGCTTAGATTGTCTGCCAGCGTGTTTTCCATACCTGGCAAGTACTGTGCTTGAAGTTCGATTTGCCATTCCAGAGCCAAGTTCCAAAGTGTCATGGCTAGTCTGCACAGGGGGTATGAATGTGTTCCTCCTTTGTTTATGTACCACATTACTGTGGTGTTGTCTGTTCTTATCAATAATTGTCCTGGATGCAGGAGGTCCTTGAAAGCTGTAATTGCATTGATCACTGCTAGCATTTCTTTTTGATTGATGTGAAGGTGCTTTTCTTTTTGGGACCATTTGCCCTGAATGCACCTGTCTGTCATGTGCGCCCCCCAGGCGTAATCTGAGGCGTCTGTTGTGATGACTTGATTTGCTTGAGGCTTGCAGAATGGGAGACCTGTGTTTGTTTGACATGCTTGGGCCCACCATAGGAATTCCTTTTGCAAACATGGAATTATTGGTATTGTTGTTTCTAAACTGTGGCTGTGTTGAGACCATAGGTTTTTTAGGTACCATTGAAGTTTCCTCATATGCAACTTTGCACATGGGATTAAAAGAATGCAAGATGCCATGAAGCCCAGAGCCTGCAGGATTTTCCTTGCAGTAAGCCTGGTACAATTTGCTAGCATTTTGAAGTACTGAGTTAGTTGCCCCTGTTTTTCTGGCGTAAGATAGGCCATCTGGGTGTTTGTGTCCAAGTTGGCACCCAGGAAAATTATTTTCTGAGATAGTGTTAGTCTGGATTTCTCTTTGTTGATTGTGTATCCCAGAGAGTTCAGTAACCGTGTTGCATAAGCCAGATGATCCAGAAGTATGTGCTTGCTGTCCGCTTGGATCAGGCAGTCATCCAAATAAGGGTAAATTTGTATCCCTTGAAGTCTGCAGTAGGCAATTACTGATGCCAGGCATTTCGTGAATACTCTGGGCGCAGTAGATAAGCCAAAGGGCAGTGCAGAAAATTGATAGTGGATTGAACCTGCAAGAAATCTGAGGTATCTTCTGCAGCTTTGTCTGATTGGGACATGCAGGTATGCCTCCTTGAGGTCCAATGTTACCAGCCAAAACTCCTTGCCCAGCATGGGAAGAAGCTGCTGTAATGTGAGCATCTTGAATTTTGGTACGAGTAAGAATGTGTTTGGGATGGATAAGTCCAAAATGGGTCACCAGTCGGTTCCTTTCCTTGGTACCAGAAATAGCCTGGAATAAAAACCTTGGCCTTGTTCGTGAGTAGGTACCTCTTGAATAGCTTTCATGTCTATGAGCTTTGAAATTTGTAGTTGTGCCTCTGCCCTTTGTGTGGCAGGTTTGGCATGCCTCTCATTTTTGGTAGTGTGAGAAAATGAAATCTGTAGCCTCTGTCTATAACATCCAGGATCCATTTGTCTGTTGTGATAATATGCTAATTTCTTGTAAATAATGCCAGCTTTCCTCCCAAAGGTGCTGCCAGCTGAGACTTGCTTGGTGTGGAAAGGAGGAAGTCATTGGGTTTGTTTCCTATATTGTTGTGCACTGTCTTCGCCACCTCTTGGTGCTGGAGTTTGCCATTGCCTGCCTCTATGTGATCCTTGTGATTGTCCTCTGCCCCTTGAGCGCCTGTATCTACCTCTTTGGGGCTTGTCCGTGGCTGGAAAGGACCAGTTTTTAGAAGGCCAATTTCTGCTAAAACGTGGTGGTTGAACCTGTAGAAAAGCTTTGACAGATTGCATAGATTTGGCTTTTTCTTCCATTTTCCATAGTATCTCCTCAGCATTAGTACCAAATAGCACATCCTTTTGTAAAGGAGCATCTAATAATTTATCTTTCACATGATCAGGCAAGATTTGTTCCCTAAGCCATGCATGTCTACGAATAACTGATCCTGTAACAGCAGCTCTACTTGAGGCCTCTAGGGCATCATAGCCACATTGTAAGGTGTGTTTACCCACTTGTTCTGCACTATGCATCATATCCTGCAACTCCTTCAAATCTGGTTGTTCAGGTTGAGACATTTTATTTCTTAATTGTGATAACAGAAACTGCTGATATTTAAGCATATGAAACTGACAATTTAAGGCCCTCATGGCTAGGGTGGCCGAGGTATACACCTTTTTCCCCACCTTTCTAAGGATCTAGACTCTCTTTCGGAAGGTAGTGGATTCTTAGCAGTAGAGGCCTTCATTCCTTGGGGCCTTGAGAAATCGTTTCAAGGTCAGCATTATGGCTTTTGTACAGAAATTGGTGAGAGTTATGAACTCTGTAGTACCCATCAGGCTTGACTGGGGCAGGAGGCAGGGAATCCGGACTAAGGCAAGCCTCCGAATAAACATCATCCAGTACATCCAAAACAGGAGGAATAGCCAGAGGTCTGTGATGAGGTAACAAAAGAAATTCCCTAAGTCTTTTCTTGGAATCAGAAAAGTCTTGGCCTTCCCAATGGAAGTGTTCCCTCAAGGTGTGCAAGGTTTCCCCAAAAGAAAAATCCTCAGGAGGAGATACAGAGGGAATGGACTGCTCCGCATCAGAATCTTCAAAAGGGGAGAAAGAGTGTTCCTCTACATCAGAATGATCTGAAAAAATGGAGCCCTGATCCGAAGAGGGAGAATCTTCCTCCACTCTGGGTCTCTTGTCTGGAGGGGGTTGGTAACCCCTGATAAGAGTAATTAAATCCTCAGCCATTTTAAGCATCTGCTTTTTAGGCATGGGGCCTGTAGATGGGCCATGTGCAACAGGCCTCTTGGGATCCCTGGCTGATTTAGACTTAGTAAAGGCCTTAATTGAAAAGGAAGAGGGTCTAAAAACACCATGGGTGGAAGTGGACCTGTCCACATTAGGAGGCTCAACGCTCACAGTGGATTCGTTGGTTGTAGTCTGGGTATGGGCCGAGGTACCTGCGGTCTCGGTTACAGAAGACCCCGCCAAAGAAGTGTCGTCTGTAGTCAGGGACTGCATAGGCATCTCGCTGAGAACCGGACCACATGTAGCCGGTTTTGGCATGGTGTCTGTGGGGACCGCGGACCTCACATGTCGGTCTTTGTCCTTGCGTTTTTTGGACAAAACGATAGTCTGAGTCTCCGACATTTTATAATCAAAGGCTTTACTGAAAAAGTGTTGTGCGAACTCTGCCCGACGCTTAATAGTGCGCTTATTGAAAGCGCAAAAGCGACAGCCCGAGACGTCGTCGTCTTGGCCTAAACAAGGTATGCAGAGGGAATGGAAATCCTTATGCAGTATTTGTTTCCCACAAGAAATACAATTGTTAACTTTTTCTGACATCAGTCTGAGGCAAGACAAATTTCCCCAACGGGGTACTTAGCTTTAATGAAGACTTTGGTTTCCAATTTTCCGTAATTTCAGGAGCTGGCCGACTGGCACTTGCGATCTGCTTCGGGCACCACGTGGCAAAAAAAGACTGAAGAAAATGGCGTCGGCTGTGTCTTGTATACTACTGCCTCACTGACGTCAGGAAAGGAAGCGACAACAACCGACGCCGGACCTAGACTGTGGAATTCGGCCGACCGAGGGACCGCCTGACGGCAGAGAACCCATATGTTATTACTGCAGCTGTATGCACGATGAACATCATGAGACCACCCCGTAGATCACCTACACCAACTTGGGACCTCAACCTTGTTTTGGAAAAATTAACTACCTCCTTTTGAGCCAGCTAACTCAACAGATTTAAAATGCATCTCTTGGAAGACTGCTTTGCTACTGGAAGTAACATCAGCAAGAAGAGTTTTAGAATTACAGGCACTAATGGCAGTGGAACCTTTCCTCATCTTCCACCAGGACAGGGTGTCCTTAAGAACTAACCCTACATTTATGCCAAAGGTAGTATCAAGTGTGGCACTAAACCAAACTATTAACCTGCCAACTTTTTATCCAACACCACAGAACAAAGTAGAGAGACTACTGCATTCCTTGAACATTCACAGACAGTTACACTTCTACTTGGACAAAACCAAAGCTTTCAGGAAATCTGAGCAATTATTGGTAGCATACGCTGCAGGAGCACAGGGACAAGCCATTTTAAAACAGACTATTTCAAAACAGAGTAGTTCAAAATGGATAGCTCACTGTATACGTTTCTGCTATACCCACCATGGGAAACCTGTACCTAGTAGCATTAGATCTCACTTCACCAGGGCAACAGCCACTTTAACTGCCTACCTTAGAGGAGTGCCTACCAAGGATATTTTAGAAGTAGCAACATGGAGTTCTGTCCATACCTTCACCAAGCATTACCATTTGCCTTTATATTCCAAATCCAGAGCTGGCTTTGCCACTGCTGTGCTGCAGGCCCCTACAGCCACCCCTAATGCCTTATAGATCCATCCTCTCTACCTCAGCTTTGGGATTCCACCCAAGTGTAATGACTGCAGCAGTGTTGCACGATGAACATAGTACAGTTTTGTACCTACCATAAATGTAGATGTTAGTGTGTAGACACTGCTGCAGTCCAGGTTACCCTCCCTCCTTCCCCTCTTACTTTCTGGTACATACCTAGCTCTTCTACCCTTATTTCCTAAAAGGGAGTATTTGCTGGTAATTAAAAATGGTTGTTTGCTTTTCTTTTTATATATATATTTCACTAGCAATTTGCAAAGCCTGCCAATTTGGGGGCACCTGACATCTGGGGCAAGAAAAACTGAAGAAAATGGCGTCGGCTGCATCTTCTATCCCCCTGGCGCACTGACGTCAGGGAAGAAGCGACAGCAACTGACGCCGGACCAAGACTTTGGAACTCAGGCCGACTGGGGAACCGCCTGACGGCAGGATAACCCAAGTGTAATGACTGCAGCAGTGTCTACACTATGGTATGTACAAAACTGTACTATCTCGTTTGCCGCGGCTTCTTGAATCATCCTAGAATGAGCTCCTAGCATTGGGTTTTGTGAGTTGTCTAGATTTTTTATCTTTTTCCACTTAATTTCACTTTTCTGAGTGTGTGACATCCCTTCTCTCCTATCTATCTGGGTAGTTTATCTTTAGTTTATCTTTAGTGTAAATTTAAATCCCCTCCCCCTTCTGTCTGTATGAAGGTGTGTGCTTGTGGGCCTAACCCTGTTAGTATGTCCGAGGCCCCAAAAGCTATTTTTTTTCAAAATGCTCCGAGTGTGGCCATAAGCTGTCTCCAGCAGATGGCCACACTCTGTGCGTTATTTGTCTGGGTGTAGACCATCTTTCTTCAGGCTGCACTATCTGTGCAGCCTTCAACCCCAGGGCTTTGAGGGATAGGCAGACTAAGCTAGTCCTCTCGGGCCTTTTGCCCCCGGATTCAGCTTTGTCCTCCTCCCCCTCTGTGGCACCAGCTGTGGCTGCCCCACCGACCGCTCCCCTGGCCGGGATTCAAACTCCCGCTTCGGCTCAGGAGGAAAGGGAAGTGAGGAAAAAAGACGGGAAGGATAAAGAATGGGAAAGACTGGTATCATAGCCACAAGAGGCAGGCCGATTCAGCTCCCTTGGCTTCACCATCTAAGTAGCTAGCCTCCCCTCTTAAGGTCTCCGGGTCTTCCCCTCCGGGCTTCGATCTCCACGTTTCTCCCTGGAGGAGGAGACCCGGTCACCTTCGAGGTCGTCCAGGTGGCCTTCCCGGCCAGCTTCTGCAGCCTCATCCCGGTCCACTAGAAGTTTCTGACGCGGTTATGGATTGGATGATGCGTCAATTTCTTCAGGCCCAGCTGCAGATGGGAGTGCTCTTGCTCACCCCCCCCCCTCCGGGGGGGAGCTCGACCCCCTTTTTCGCCCCCATTGCTCCTTCTCCGACCCGCTTCCAAGGCTCTGATTTGTTGGATCAGAGTAGCTTCGGAGCTGGGGTGGTGTTGGTGCCGACAGTGTTTCCTACTTCACTCCGACTGTACCTTCGAGTTTGTCTGATCCATTGTCTGATCCGAGCTTTTGGGGCTGGGAGATTAGCATCGGATCTGGAGGGGTTAATGTGCCTTCGGCTCTGTTGAGGTCGGATCGCAATGCTTTTTCTCCACGCGCCGGATCCTAGGGGACTGCTTTTGGACCCTAGGGAGAGTAGCTCACCCACAGCATTCGACGTTGTGGAGAGGGTTCTTTCGAGGGATTCGAGGTCCCAGGCTCTGGCTACGGATCCACCTGCCTTTCCCTGTCAGACGGGCCTATCTTCCATCATCCGGCCACAGGGACAGCCTGCGCCTACATCCCAGATGGTTCCCATGGAGGAACAGGACATTGTTGATGAGCCCTCCTCGGACAGCCCCACTGAGGATGTCCCTCACAAACGCAAGTGCAAGAGGAGGCACTTGGACTCACCAGAGTCCCTCACAGAAGATACGGACTTGGAAGAGGAAGGTTCCCCCAGGTCACCCCCCCCCCCAAAGACGTCTCCTTCGGAGACCTTATGGAAATGCTTCATATTAGAGGGGGGTGGTCAGCCCAAAAGCCTTCCTCGGACGAGTCTCTTTCTGGAGGCGTTCAACGCAGGCCCATCTACCTCTTGGGTGTCCCCTCCTGCCGATCCCCTGTTGGACCTCATAACTACCAGGACATGGAAGGAGCTGGTCACTGTGGAGCCAATACCCAAGAGACTGGATGGGATTCTCAGCCCCCTCACAGACAGGACAGTTTGGAACAAGGGTGTCTCTGTAGATGCCATGGTGGTGGCGACTGCCACCAAGAAGGAATTAACACAGGAAAGTTCCTCTGTACATCCTCCAGACAAGGAGTCTCAGGCGATGGACAGCCTCGGAAAGCGGATGTTCGCTTCAATGACCTTCTCTGTAAGGTCACTGAATTATATGGCACACATGATTCGACTACTGCAAAGTCTAAGTACGCTGGGTCACCCCCAGATTCCATGTCGGTCGAGGGCAAACTGACCTTCTCGGCACCAATGGCTACTCTATTACGAATACCTCTATGCGGCTTTTTTCCCATGCCACGGAAGGAGCGGCTAGAGCCAAAGGAACAGGTGTAGTCTTACGACTTTAAGCCTAGCTCCGTCTTTGCAACTTTGCGGAACCCTTAAAGGCGTCCTTCGCGAATGCCTCCTTTGATGGTTCTACACTTTTTGCCAAGACCGTCCGCGATATGCTACTCTAGAGCGAGAAGGACAGGAAAATGTTTGCCATTGGGCTCTGCTGCTCTGCTCCTCAGAGGTCCTTCTCCAGAAACCAAAGAGGACAGAAGATGTGGTTCCGGAAATCCCAACAATCCCGTTTCGCTCCGGATCCCTCGTCCTATAGAGGCAGAGGAGGACAGGGTGGACGCCGGCCCAGAGGCAGAGGGGGGCCGACGAATTTTGGGTCGAGGGAACCTTTTTCCGATCGACCCACTCAGCAACCCTGAGGGGTTGCCCGACTGCTCCTCTATGGAGGCAGTCGGGGGGTGCTTCTCGGAGCATGTAGCATATTGGGAGTCCATTACGACAGCCCGCTGGGTGCTCCGGATCATATCCAGAGGTTACTCAATCTCATTCCTAAATACTCCCCCCCCCCCCCCCCCGGCTGGGGCACCTCCCCGATGTACCACCCAATCAGAGGGAGGTAGCAGCCCTAGAAGTAAAAACTTCTAGAAACACGAGCCATCCAGCATGCCCCGGTCAATCCGGATCAGGCTTCTACTCCAGGCTCTTTTTGGTGCCAAAAAAGACAGGTGACTTACGGCCAATTCTCGACCTGTCCACACTGAACCTGTCAGTTGCCAAAAGTTCCGGATGGTCACCATTCAATCCATTCTCCCATTATTACAGGAGAATGACTGGATGCGCTTCATATACCTCGAGGATGCATACTACCATGTTCTGATGGACAGGCAATCCAGGAGGTTCCTCCGTTTTCGGCTGGGAGCCAGCCACTATTAGTTCAGAGTCCTACCCTTCGGTCTCACCACAGCCCCCAGGGTGTTCACCAAGGTCATGGCAGTTGTAGCGGCCCACCTGAGGCTTCAGGGAATTCAGGTCTCTCCTTACCTTGACGACTGGCTCCTAGCTGCCCCCACCAGGCATCTACTATGTTCAGCGAGAGACTACTTCCTACATCTCGCCCACTATCTAGGGATCACGATAAACCACAAGAAATCCTTCCTTCAACCTATTCAAATTTTGGATTTCATAGCGGCCAGGATTGACGCAATTCAATCCAAAGTCTTTCTGACATCGGACAGACTACGCAGTCTAAGCCTACATGTTTTGGCTCTTCAGTCCTCGGCCGCTCCAGCAGAGTTAGTCTGCTCTGGGGTCCATGGCAGCGGCCATCAACTTGTCTCCGCTCGCGCGTCTGAATGAGGATTCTCCAATGGACCTTGCAGGTCCAGTGGTCCATTCTGCTTCATCCCTTGTCTGCTCCTATTCCTCTCAGCAGAGTTTGCAGGGAATCTCTACTTTGTTGGCTCCATTCCAAGCATCTTCGGGAAGGGCGCCCCATCTCCATGTCCCCACCCCAAGTCGCAGTGACTGCAGACGCGTCTCGCCTTGGGTGGGGGGGGGGCATTGCATGAGCAGTACCGTCCAAGGCACGTGGACTCGCACAGAGACCTTTTTGCATATCAGTGTCCTGGAGATGAGGGCGGTGCTTCTAGCGTTGCAAGCTCTCCATGCCCTTCTTCCTCTGGGACTATTGCAATTCAAGCAGACAACATGTCAGTGGTCTGGAACATCAACAAGCAAGGGAGAACCAGATCTTAATCACTTTGCCGAGAGGCCATGAGTGTGTGGGAATGGGCGATATCCACCAACCGCTTTCTCATAGCAATGCTGATGACAAAATTCTTGCAGAAAGCTCGTCGGTTGGGGAGCAGAGTTATCCTCATAGCCCCATTCTGGCCTCGTCAAACATGGTTCCCTTGCCTACGGTCTCATCTAGTGCATCCTCCCTGGATCTTGGATCCCCTTCCGGATCTGATTTCTCATCCCCTGGGATTGAAGACCCCTGACCTGGACAACCTCAAGCTCTCTGCTTGGCTGATTCAGTTCCCTTGATGGCTAGGACTCCCCGTATCTCATCCTCTGTTAAAGCCATTCTGGTGGCTGCTCATAAACCCTCTGCCAGAAAAATCTACAAGAGTAAATGGAAACATTTTTCTATCTGGGCAGAGCATAGGAATTTGGACCCCTTTACGGTTCCTATCCCAGCAGTCCTCGATTTATCTCAAATGTTCCATCAGGGAGCTAGCTCCTCAAATGTTAAAGTTCAGCTGGCAGCAATTTCCCACTTTCACATTGGAAACAAATTTGGCCCCCTGGCATCTAAGATCTGCAAGACCTTTCTGAAAGGTACCTTCCTTTTGAGACCCCCTGTTAAGGAAGCAGTCCCTCCATGGGATTTAACCCTAGTTCTCCAGGCTATGACTGGTCATCCTTTTCCTTTTGAGCCCGCAGCTTTGGTTGACTTGAAGTTTGTATCTTGGAAAACTGCCTTCCTGATTGCCATTACTTCAGCCAGAAGAATATCGGAGCTTCATGCTCTTTGCAGTAAGCCCCCCATACATCATTTTCATAAAGACAGAGTTTCCCTCAGGACTAACCCCTCTTTTCTACCTAAAGTGGCTTCCGAAGCCAATATCAACCAATCTATCAACCTGCCTGTCTTCTTCCCCAGCTATCTCAACAACGGAAGTATTGACTCCATTGCTTGGATGTACATAGACAGTTACGATTTTACCTGCACAGAACAGCTGGGTTTTGAAAATCAGAACAGCTTTTTGTTTCATTTGCCAAGTCCCATCTGGGTAAACCACTGACTAAGGTAACCTTAGCTAGATGGATTTCACAATGCATTCTTCATGCATACAGAAGCTCTGGTCGACCTGAGCCCATGTGTGTTCAAGCACACACTACTCATTCTGTGGCAACTTCTGCGGCCTTCTGGTCGAAGGTCCCTTCGGATGACATTTGTTCAGCTGCTACTTGGGCTTCCTCTCTCACTTTCATTACACATTATAAATTGGATCTGATTTCCAGGGGAAGGGCGTCCTTTCGCTCTGCAGTGCTCTGGAATATCCTCCCATAAGAGCGTCCCAAGTTGTGGTAGCTGGGGACTCTGTCCCACAGGTTGCTGATAAAATGAAGTTAAATACTTCAGATAAAGAAGTTATGTACTCACCATAACGTTCCATCTGAGTAGGTAACTTCATTTGTCTGCAACCAACCCTCTCTCCATCCCCCCGGACCTTTAGTTCGTTCTTGAAGGATCATATGTCACTTTCCAGATGACATCAGGTTGGAACGTTCAGGTAGTTTCCTTGTGTTATAGTAGTGTTCTACGATACCATGGCAGACTCTGTCTGAGGGTTAGAGGGAGGTAGCAGGGCATTATGGGTAGGGGGAGGAGCTTGGAGCTCGGATCTTTGCTAGGAAAGCTGCCGGCTCTGATCCGATACCCACAGGTTGCAGACAAATGAAGTTACCTACTCAGATGGAACGTTATGGTGAGTACATAACTTCTTTTTTTGGACAGTGCTACAGTCTCACATTTTAGAGATATTTGATTTTTACAAATGATTGTGACTAAGCTGCATCCAAAAACAATTTATGGAGTGGTATAACCTGTACTCAAATGGCACTTGGTTCTCCTTAGGAATGAGGTCTGAGGTCCTACTCTCCCATCTTTGGCTGTGAATATGATGCATTTTTTTGCTGTCCTTTTATCTTGAATTCATTAAGCAAAATGGATGCATCTGGTTCTAGATGATCGTTTTCAGTCATTCATTGCTTTTGTTGCAAGGTGTTCAGGTGCTGTCCCTGAACGTAATTGATCTAATGTCAGTTTTCATTCTTTTCTCAACTGTTGGGGTTCATATCTGATCCTTGTATCCAACTTGTGCGTTACTTTAGCTCGTGGCCACCAAAAACCTTTAACTTCTCCCTTACCCATAATGCACCAACCCCTGACAAAACTCCAGTCTCGTTTGCAGTTTTTTGCAAAAAGATATAGTCGACTTGAGCTCTGGAGTCTTCTAAAGATAGTTTTTTTTTGTATTTTTCTCTTGCATTGTTGTTTTACTTTACCTTTTACCCCTAACTGTAATACTTTACTACCTTTGTTGGTAACTGTTTCTTTACCTTTCTGCTGTTTGCTGCACATTTGTGTAGTCTTTTGTACCATTGCTGATATCCTTTTTTCTCTAGTCTTAAAAATTAAAAAAAAAATTATTTTCTCTGTCTGATAAAGGGCCTTCCAGTTTGAAAAAGCCAAAAGTGTGGGCACAAACTGCCCCTTTCTAGCCACCATACTGTATTTACTGTTTGTGCCCTGATCATCTCCAAGAAGATTGTTCTCGATGTAAAAACTTCAATCCTAGAGCTGTAGCAGATAGAATAAATTGATATATTGAAAGGATTGCTTCCTTCAACCTTTGGAGCCTTTTCTGGGCTCAATCCCCCAATACAAAGTCTGAGTTTGACTGTGAGTCCTGCTTTGTCAACTCAATCTTCAGACCCGCCTAGAAAAAGCCAAAGCCAGATCTGAAGTGAGTTCTGATTCACTCCAGATCCTACCAAAATGGTCTATGGAGCTAAGCTCTTCGGATCTGAAGACCCTACCTAGGACAAAGTACTCTGTCATTGGACTTTGTACTTTCCATTGTTTCATCTCCATTTTTTTGGAGGTGCCATTCCAGGTCACCCTTTCGGGCTTCATCTTGTTCTTCCAGGAATTTGAAGGAGACGTGGACAGAATGATGAGATTCCTCTTGGCACAGATACAGATGGGTGGTGGTCCGCCTCCTAACCCCTCTAGTCAGGAAGAAAGTACATCTGCCACATCACCTTTAGCTGCTGCTCCTCTGATCCGACCAGCTTTTGAGTCCCTGGATTCGAACGTTCAGGGTCCATTTGGCTTGAATCCAAAGTTACATCACTCTTCGGATCTGAAGCTTTCTCTGACAGTATAGTCTCCCAATTTATTAATTTATTTCTTTATTTGCAGTTTTATCAGGATAGTCCATTGGGCCAAGGATCCAGTTTTCAATGGAGTCCTGGGGAGAAAATCTCCCAAGACAAATTCAATTACAGTAAGTTTTACTTACAAAAAAACTTCAAAAAAGACCTTATTTGTTTAGAAAGTACAGAAGTATAAGGAGAAACGGTGAAATTAAGTATACAATTTCTAAAATAAGAATGAATCCACTTGAAATTATACAATAACTAAAATTAGACAGTCTGCAGTACAATTTATAAGATATAGTAGGAGGACATTAAATTTAAAACCATGCATTTTCTAAAATAAAACCATACACTTTCTAAAAAAAGTAGTAGGAGGATATTAGATTTAGAAATATTATCTAAAATGGTGAAGTAGGAACTAAGTACAGTTTCTACAGTAAGGTTGACACAAGTACAGGTTCAAAAATAAGAGTGACAAGTAGAGACTCTGGAAAAAATAGTGACACTTTAAAGGTTTGATCATGTGAAAAAGCATGAGTGTAGCATTTTGAGAGCAACAATGGCATTGTGGGTGAGGTGAAGTTGTATTTGTCTTGGTATATTGTCATACTTTTACGGTTATATTAGTAATGTATTCCAAGTCAATTACAGTACAGTTAGTAATGTATTCCAAGTTAATTACAGTACAGGGCTTACAGTTTCCGTTTATTTTTGTGTGACAATATTCTTCTAGGTGTACTTAATAAATTTTCTATATGACAACCTTTTAATTTCTGTTTGTGAAGCTTTGGTAGGATGGGAGCAGGAGCATATCCATTGTGAGGCAAGAGGTGAGTGTAATGAGGCTTTGAATGAGGAGAGGTAGGCGATGGTGCGGATGGAAGGAAGAGCGTTCCAGAGGCTTGCTAGGGAGAGGTATAGCAGGTGGGTCCCAGCTGGACGTGAGTGTTTATAAAGTTTAATTAGGTTTTGGGAATTTGATCTTAAGTGTCGATTTGGTATATACATTTCAAAGGTATTTGCTAGGGAGGGACAGAGATATGGTTTATGGATGAGTTTATGGGCTTGGATAAGTTGGGTGTAAGTGAGGAAATTGGGTAGCTCTAGCAAGTTTAGTTTGTGAAGGGAATTACAATGGTGGGAAGAGGATTTGTGACCAGCAGCAAACTTGGATATTTTGTTATAGCAAGTTGCAAGTTTTATTTTGAGGGAAGAGTGCAGATTGGTAAAGATAGTTGCCCCATGTAACAGGGATGGGTTAAGGTATGTATTAGCTAGTGTGATTCTAGTAGAGGGAGAGATGAAACGGCTATGGCGGTAAAGCATACCTAGTTTTTTATGGATTTTTTTGATTAGTAGATGCTTATCAAATTTTAACTGGTCATCAATTACTATTACTAATAATTTTGAGTCCGAGACAATTTCAAGGGGAGTGTTGCTTTTGCTGGTGGTTATGAATGACAGTTTGTCAAGAGGAGAGTTTTTGGTGGGGCTAAAAAGCAAAAGTTTAGTTTTGGAAGCATTTAGAGCCGGATGGTTATCAAGCATCCATTGCTCAGTTGCAGAGAATGTGGCTTGAGTGAGATGAGTGAAGCTTTGTAAGGGAGGGGGAGGAGGAGATTATAGTAGTCATCCACGTATTGAATTAGAGTGGAATTAGGGATGGTTTCATGGAAATCATTAATACGTTGAATAATAGGGGGCCAAGAATGGAGCCTTGGACGCCTGTTGGTGCATTGAGGAAGGGTAAGGAGGCCTTATTCCATTTTACTGCTTGTATATTTGTCAGGCAGCTTGAGAACCACTGGATGGTGGAAGGGGAAAGGTTTAGTGAGTTTGGTAAGGAGTAGGGTATGGGAAATAGTATTGAATGCCTTGGAGAGGTCGATGAGAAGAGAGGGATACTAAGTGACCGGAGTCACGGGCTTTATTGTTTCAAGGAAGGAGAGGAGGTGCTATGGCCTAGTCAAAAGCCATGTGTGGGGGTTAGAAGTTGGTTATTGGTAAGATAGGGTAGAAGTTGTTTGTGCACACTTTTCAAGTAGTTTAGAAATAAGGGACAGGATAGCGATTGGCCGAAAGTTTGGAATGTCATCGTTACTGCCTTTGTGGAGAGGTAAAATGAAAGCATTCTTCCAGAGTTGGAGAAGTGACTCTCTGAGATGGAACAATTCATAAGTATGCTAATAGGGAGGGCAATTGTTGCAGATGCTGCTTTTAAAAAGTAGGAGGGGAGTTCATCGGGGGCATGTGAGCCTGGTTTTATTTTAAGGAGAAGTTTTTTGATGGTACAAATAGAAATGGGACTGATAGTAAAAGGTGGGGGTTATGGAATTGAGGTGCTTGGGGAGGGAGAGAGGTGGGCTGGGGATGAGTTAGTGAGTTAGTAGTGAAAGTTGATAGTTTGTTAGTATTTATGAAAAAGGTGTTAAATTGGTTTGCCAAGTCCATATCAGATGCATTTAGGTTAGGATGTGAGTTTTCAGTTTAGCTTGGGTTGAGGAGAGATGAGATTCCTTTCCCGAAAAGTTTGGGATTGGTACTGTGGTTAGTTTGGAGGGTAGTAAAGTATGATCAATCAGTAGCGATGATTTTATTTTTAAACTTTGTTACATAGGCTTTTTTATTTGGTGAGGATGGTGATTTTATTTTTGATAACATTCCCAGGTTCTGTCATGGAGTCGCATGGTAGCTAAAGTGTTTTTAGTTAGCCATGGGACTGGATTTCTCTCAGCTTACTTTTTAGTGTGGCAAATGAGTTTAGTAGGTTTATAAAGTTGGTGTTAAAGTAGGCAAGGGCTGTGTCTAGTGGAAGGATCTTTAGAGGGTTCCAGTTTGTGGTTTTTAGTGTACAAGTGAAAGTGTCTGAGTTGAAGCTTTTTAGGCAGTGAGTGGTAATATAGGAATGGGTAAGTTGGACAGAAGAGGGGAGATGGTGAGCGGATGTGGGGAAGTGGTCAGCTAGTGGGTCTGGAAGAATGCCACTGTCAGAGAAATTGAGGATGGGATACTAAGATCCAGTCTAAGATACTTCCATTGGTAGAGTTTGTTGTGGGTCTGGTGGTGAGACTGATTAACTGGGTGAAATTATATAAGTTAATGTTAGAGTTTGTGGGAGCTAGGATTGTCCCAGTTTAACATCACCCAAGATAATGGTTTCGTGAGTGATGATAGAGGAGACTCAGGATAGAAGGTCTTCGGGGGTTGAGATGTCACCAGGGGTGATATAGAGGGAGAGGAGAAATGAGTTTATGCTTGTTTAGGTGCAATAGTGCAGGTATCAATTCTGCTTTACCGAAACTTGGGAGGGGTTTGGTGAGGGGAGTGACAAGGAGGGAGGCAGAGTATAACATTGCAACCCCACCACCTTTTCTAGGAGTTCTGTCATTTCTTAGTATACGGTAGTTGGGTGGAAGCAGTTCTGAATCTTTTATGTGGGGCTTATGCCAGGTTTCTGAGATTGAGAGAATGTCTGGTTGATTATGTAGGAGCCAGGCGTGTACGCTTGGGATTTTATTACAAATGCATTTTTTTAATTTAGCGTAGCAAAGTGAGGGGATTTACCAGTTGGCTGATAGGAATGGGGTGGAGGAGTTGGCTTTGAACAGGAAGAGAGACCGGGATTAGGGTGGATGTCTCCAAAGAGGAGGATAGAGATGTAAGTTTGAGAGAGAGTTTCTGTAGTAGCATCAGCTGATGCAGTGAGAGATTTGTGGGTATTTGGCTGAAATAGTTTATAGTTACATTTTTGGTTAGGACTCTATAGGGGAAGAGCTTATAGGTGTTGAAGGGAAAGAGACAAGGGGATAAATAGATGGTCCTGTCTGTTATTGAGAATAGATGAAGTGGTATGGAACTGGGTGTTTTAAATTTGTAGGTTGGGTTAGATAGTTTAGGTAGGAGAGGGTTGTTAGCATAAGTATTTGTATAAGGATGGATTAAGTTTTGAGGGACACGGTGGTTTTTAAAATATGGATGGTGGGGTAAGTTTAGGTTGCAGAGTTGTAGTTTAAGGGTGTATCTGGGACTTGGTGGGAGAGGATAGCCTTTTCAATTACCAACATCTTTGGTTCTGGAGGACTGTCTGAGCTGAAGTGGACTTAGCAGATCTAAGGCTTTCAGAGCTCTCTCTGCCCTTCGGAGCCTCAGCATTGGATAGCTTGGCTCAGATTTCCACCTCTGGGAGATAGATCTTGGGGAAGAGAGAGAGAGAGGCAATGGTCCAGAAGTCTTCCTTCTCAGATCAGTTGTCTTCCTTATTCCCAGAGAGGTCTGCCGTCAAGGTAATAAGGAGTGTGATGATGATCATCGTGTTACCCTGCTGCAGTCATCACACTTGGGTTATCCTGCCGTCGGCCAGAATTCCAAAGTCTTGGTCCGGCGTCGGTTGCTGTCGCTTCTTCTCTGACGTCAGAGCGCCAGGGGCATATCAGAGGCATCCGACGCCATTTTCTTCAGTCTTTCTTGCCGCGCAGTGCCCGAAGCAGAAGCAGTTGGCAAGTGCCGGTCTGCCGACACCGGAGTTTTTCGAATAGAGTTTCAGTCCGAAGTCTTCAAAGGTAAGTACCCTGTTGGGGAACCTTTTCTTGCCTCAGTCCGATGTCAGAAAAAGTTAACAATTGCATTTCTTGTGGGAAGCAAATACCTCATAAGGACTTTCATTCTTTTTGTATACCTTGCCTAGGCCCCAGACCACGACGTCACTGGTTGTCGGTTTTGTGCTAGGTTCAATAAGCGAACTATAAAGCGTCGCTTTGATTTCGCACGACACTACGGTAGAAAATTTAATTACACTATGCCATCGGAGCAACCGACTACCGGCGTGCATAAAAAAACGCAAGGATAGGGACAGGCAGCCTAGATCCAAGCCGGACTCAGAGGCCTCGGCTGGCCCGGTCGCCAGTCCTCCGGTTTTCAGTGAGGAGCCTACACAGCCCCTGGCTACCGCTGAATTTTGATCCCCAGGATGCATCGGATCCCCCAGCAGAGATTTCTAGGCCTACGCAGCCTTTTTCCTTAGGCCCAACCGACGACATCGCAGTAGGGGAAACCGGTGCTGCAGAAACACCTTTGGTTTCTGAAGGTGCTTTAGACAGACTACCCTCACCATTAAATCTTATGCTAAGCTTAAGACTCCTCTAAAACCAAAAAAGCCTACACTTCAGTCTCCAGGTCAAGGCCCTGTGCCTAAGAAACATGCTTAAAATAGCTGAAGATTTGATTTCTTTGATCAGGGGTTCCCAACCCCCCCCCCCTGACAAAAGGCCTAGACAAGAGGAGGATTATGCCTCCTCTGATCAGGTCTCTGTTTCCTCGGGCTCCTCTGAGGAACAGGATTACTCCTTTCCCCCTTATGAAGATTCTGATGCTGAAGACTCGATTCCCTCAGCTTCTCCCCCTGAAGACTACTCCTTTGGGAAACCTTACACACCATGAGGGAACATTTCCACTGGGAAGGTCAGGACTACTCTGACTCAAAGGCTCCGGGTGTTTCTTTTACTTCCCCAGCACAGACCTCTTGCTATCCCCCCTGTTTTGGACATAGTAGATGTTTTCTTAGAATCTAGTTTAAATCCAGATTCTCTGCCTCCTGCTCCAGCCAAACCAGATAGATACTATAGAGTGCCTGACTCTCACAAATTCCTTTACAAAAGCCCTGCTGCTGATCCAGAGACGATCTCCCAGGGTCCCAAAGGGTTTAAGGCTTCTATGGCTAAAAATCCTGTACCTTCGGAAAGGGACTCCAGAGCACTAGACAGGTGGGGGAAGAAGGTTTTACACCTGTACTACTCTAGCTATGAGAGCACTAAATTGTCAATTTCACATGCTTAAATACCAGCAATTCCTTATGTCTCAAATAAAATAAAAGATGTGCATGCTCCCTCAACAGTCTGAACTCAAGGAAATGTAAGATCTGTTGCATGCAGCTGAACAGGTGGGTAAACATACTTTACAATGTGGTTTTGATGCCTTGGAAGCTTCCTCCAGAGCAGCTGTTACTGGGTCTGTTATACGTATGCATGCTTGGTTAAAGGAACAATCTCTTCCTGATCGTGTTAAAGCAAAGTTACTGGATGCGCCCCTACAGCAGGATGTTTTATTTGGTGTTAAATCAGAGGAGGTTCTAAAGAAAATGGAGGAGAACGCAAAATCTATGCAGACAGTCAAAGATTTCTTACAGGTACAGCCCCCACGCTTCAGCAGAAATTGGCCAACAAAAAATTGATCCTTTCCAGCTTCTGACGGGCCACAGAGGGGTAAATACAGGTGCCCAAGGGGCAGAGGACGAGCACAGATCCCTTACAAACCTCATCAATGGGGCACTTCAACACAGAAGGGAGGAGAAGACAGGTCCCAAGCCACTAAAAGACAAACACAATGACTTAAACATCAAACTGCCAAGCAAAACCCCCTTGGCAGCTCCCTTGGGAGGAAAATTAACACTTTTTGCAGACAACTGGCGCATCGTCACAAAGGACAAATGGGTCCTAGACATCATCTCACACGGATACAGATTCCATTTCCACTCCTTGCCAAGGATAAAAGGAATACCAAACCTGCCACAAAATCAATGGGCAGAGGCACAAAAACAAATTACAGCTCTCATGGACATGAAAGCCATCCAGCTGGTACCTACACAAGAGCAAGGCCAAGGATTTTACTCAAGGCTCTTTCTAGTCCCCAGAAAGGACAATGCTTGGAGACCCATTCTGGACCTTTCAATTTTAAACACTTAATTTGCAAGTACCCAAATTCAAGATGCTAACACTACAGCAGCAGCTTCCCATGTTGGGCAAGAAAGCTTGGCTAGTAACGTTGGACCTCAAGGGGAGGCATACCTGCATGTCCCTATCAGACAAAATTGCAGAAGATACCTCTGTTTCATTGCAGGTTCAACCCATTACCAATTCCCTGCACTGCCCTTTGGCTTATCTACTGCACCTAGGGTATTCACAAAATGCCTGGCACCAGTAATTGCATACTGCAGACAGAGGGGAATTCAAATATACCCATACCTGGACGACTGTCTCTTACAAGCAGAAAGCAAGGACATTCTCTTACAACACCTGGCTTTTGTAAGGCATCTTCTAAGATGTCCTTCAAGGATGCATCTGCAGTCCTAACAAATGGGTTGTCCTGGCCTCAGGCAGCACTTCGGTCGGCCGGATTCCAAAGTCTGGGTCTGGCCTCGGCTGATGTCGCACTTCACCCAACGTCATAGCTGCAGTTCAGCGGGTATAAAGGCATCAGCCGACGCCATTTTCCTCGGTCTTTCTTGCCACGCGGCGCCCGAAGCAGAAGCTGTTAAGTGCCGGTCGGTCAGAACCAGAGATTGCTACTACCGAAGACTTCTAAAAAGCTAAGTACCCCGTTGGGGACTCTTTCTTGCCTCAGCCGATGTCAGAAAAAGTGAATAACTGTTTAACTTGTGGGAAACAAATACCCCATAAAGATTTCCACTCTTACTGCCTACCTTGTTTAGGCCCAGACCATGACGTAGCAGCTTGTCTAGCCTGTGCTTCCTTCAACCGACGAACACTTAGACGTCGGTCGGAGTTTGCAGAGGAGTTTTTCGGCTCCGCTTTTGCTTATATCATGCCGTCAGAGACTCCGACTTCACATTTAGCTAAAAAGCGTAAGGAAAAGGACCGACACTCGCCGTCCGCAGTTTCGGCCGAAACCGCGGTTAAGCCAACCGCGAGTGTCTCGGTTTCGGCCGAAGCAGAGTCCGCGGTTCTTCCTTCGGCCGAAAGCATGCCTCCTTCTACCGAGGCCTCTTCCAGTATGGCTGAATCTGCTACTGAAAATCCACCTGCTCTTACAGTTTCTCAGGATTTATCAGATACTATCCCCTTAGATGTATCTACTCCTGCACGTGGAGCTGCTAGGCCCCCTGCATCCATGTCAATTAAGGCTTTTGCCAGGGCTAAAGCAGCTAAATCTTCAAAGGCCGTGCCTGCTAAAGCCCCCTCTCACAGGCCTAGCTCTAGTACTCAAATGCTTAGTCTAGCAGAGGATCTCATTTCTTTGATCAGGGGAACCCAGTCTCACCCTGACAGGGCCTATCACCCACCTCCAGAGAAGAGGCTTAGAGCAGAGCCCCCTGAGCCAGTTTCTTCAGATTATTCCTCTGATGACTCAGAAAACACAAATCCTCCAGAGGGCCCTTACTCTCCATATGAGGACTCTGATGCAGAGGATTCCTTACCTTCTGCCTCTCCTCCTGAGGAATTTTCTTTTGGGGAAACCTTGCATGCTATGAGGGAATAATTTCAATGGCAGGGCCAGGATTTTTCAGATTCTAGGAAAAGGCTTAGGACCTTTTTACATTTACCACAGCATAGGCCTTTAGCTATTCCTCCAGTACTTACAGTTGTGGATGATGCATTTAATGATGCTTGTACTGCCCCTGACTCGCTGCCTCCGGCCCCTGCTAAGCCCGACAGATACTACAGGGTTCCGGACCCACATTATCATTTATACAAGGCTCCTATTGCAGATCCTGAAACTATATCACAGGGCCCCAAAGCTGTAGCGGTTGCCTCTACCAAAAACCCCCTCCCCTCTGAAAGAGAATCTAGGGCATTGGAGAGATGGGGTAAAAAAGTTTATACTTCTGCTACTCTTTCTGCTAGGGCCTTAAACTGTCAATTCCACATGATTCAGTATCAGGAATTTGTTAGATCAGCTCACTAAAAAACTGTCCTCGCCTGAACCTTTAGACCGTAAGTCCCTTCAGGATTTGGTGTATAACACTCAGCAGGTCAGTAATCATTCCTTAAAATGCGGCTATGATGCACTGGAGGCTTCCTTTAGATCAGCTATGACTGGTACAGTGATCAGAAGGCATGCATGGTTAAAAGAGCAATCCTTACCAGACCATCTAAAGTCAAAGCTTCTAGATGCTCCCATGGAAAAGCACAGTTTGTTTGGTTCCCCTGCACAGCAAGTGTTGAAGAAGGTGGAAGAAAAAGCTAAATCTGTCCAGGCAGTCAAGGATTTCTTACAGGTCCAGCCTCCGCGGTTTAGTAGGAACTGGCCTTCCAAGAATTGGTCCTTTCCAGACACCATCAGAGCACAGAGAAGCAGAAATAGACGCCCTAGAGGCAGAGGTCAATCCAGAGGTGCCTACAGGGGACGTCAGTGGCAGCCTAACAGCCAGAGAACTACTGCCACAGATCCAGCCACTACCACTTCTACAGGACAATCACAGTGACTTGGCTCTGAAACTGCCTACCAGGGAACAACTGGCAGCACCCTTAGGCGGAAAATTAGTCTTATTTTCAGTAAATTGGCATTACATTACATAGACAAAGGCTACAGGTTTCACTTCCATACTCTTCAAGAGAGGAATGCCAAACCTACCTCCAAACCAAAGGTCAAACGCTCTACAGCAAATAGACCACTTACTAAGGATGAGAGCTATAGAAAAGGTACCGGCTATGCAACAAGGACAAGGATTTTATTCAAGGCTTTTCCTAGTACCAAGAAAAGAAAACCAATGGAGACCTATCCTTGACCTGTCCGCTCTAAACACATATATCTCATTGTTCCAAAATTCAAAATGCTGACCCTACAGCAACTTCTTCCCATGCTGGGCAAGGAGTCTTGGCTGGTGACTCTGGATCTCAAGGAGGCATACCTGCACGTCCCCATACGACCAAATTGCAGAAGATACCTCAGATTTCTTGCAGGATCAGAGCATTATCAATTCTCAGCATTGCCTTTTGGCTTATCTACTGCGCCCAGAGTATTTACGAAATGCCTGGCATCAGTAATTGCTCATTGCAGGCTTCAGGGAATTCAAATTTATCCATACCTGGACGACTGCCTGTTACAAGCGGGCAGCAAAGACAAATTAACAAAAGATTTGAAAAAGGTTATTCACCTGCTGCAAGCCCTGGGATACACAGTCAACACAAAAAAGTCAAGGCTGATACCATCCCAAAGGATAACCTTCCTGGGTGCAGAACTGGACACATCAAACCAGATGGCATTCCTCACAGCAGAAAAACAGAAGCAGCTACC
>NC_056733.1:952865390-953040390 GCF_019279795.1 Protopterus annectens | reverse complement strand
TTTCTGACCAAGAGTCAGACTCTGAGGTTTCTGATTATGAAGACATGCCCTTATCTGCTTATGAGGATTCAGATGCAGAGGAATCTATTCCTTCTGCCTCTCCTACAGAGGATTTCCCTTTTGGCAAAACCCTACATACTTTGAGAGCATTTCCATTGGAAATGCCAGGATTATCCTCAGTCCAAAAATAGACTGGGAATTTTTAGATTTACCACAGCACAGACCCTTAGCTATCCCTCCTGTTCTGGATGTTGTGCATGTCTTTATGGAATCCAGACTAACTCCTGATACTTTACATATTGCTCCCAGGAAATCTAAAGGGTACTACAGTGTCCCTGACTCGCACAAATTTCTTTTCAAGAATTATACTGCTGACCCAGAGGTAATCTCCCAAGGACCTAAAGGAATAAAAGCAACAACACCTAAGAATCCCAGCCCCTCTGACAGGAATTCTCGAGCGTTAGATAGGTTAAAAAAGTATACACCTCTGCAGCTCTTGCCATTAGAGCATTAAATTGTCAGATGTTCATCGTGTTTCACTGTTGCAGTCATTACATTTGGGTAATCTGCTGGCAGGTTGCCCTCAGTCAGCCTGCTTAACAACGTCTTGGGTCCTGCGTTGGTTGCTGTCCCTTCTACAAGCCAAGTCAGCACGCATACCCTGCAATGTGGGTTTGACGCCTTAGAAGCATCTTGCAGGGCAGCAGTCACAGGTTCTATACTTTGAAGGCATGCCTGGCTTAAGGAACAGACCTTGCCAGACCATGTCAAATCAAAATTGGACGCACCTCTCAACAAAGACAGTCTGGCACCAAAGCAGAAGAGGTTTTAAAAAGATGGAAGAAAAAGCCAAGTCTACGCAGACAGTCAAAGATTTTTTGCGAGTACAGCTTCCAAGATTCAGTAGGCATTGCCCCTCAAAACGTTGGTCCTTTCCAGCCCCCTCAAGGCCATCTCAGACTAGACCTAGGGGAAGCAGACCCCCCCCCCCCCAAAAGACAACAGTCTCAGGGTATGCAGAGATCTAAGCAATGGAGTAACTCCACTTCTAAAACAGGGAGTGCTAAGTCACCCCCTTATGGAAAGAATTCACAATGACTTCACAACCTCTGCCCAATTGCTCGTGCCCCTAGGAGGAAAACTTGCCTACCGTGCAAAAAACTGGGCCTGCATCAACTATCGGTGGGTCCTCAACTTAGTATCCCAGGGATACAAATTTTATTTCCACACGCTGCCAACCCCAAAAGGTTTCCCAGATCTCCCTCCAAACCAGTGGGCAGAAGCACAAAACCAAGTTCAGTCCCTACCCTCCATAAGGGCAATTCAGCCTGTTCCTGCAGAACAGATAGGCCAAGGTTTTTATTCCAGACTTTTCCTGGTATCCAGAAAAGAGGACACCTGGCACCCAGTCTTAGATCTATCCATTCTAAACACCTTCCTCGTGGTACCAAAATTCAAAATGCTCACCCTACAGCAGTTTCTCCCTATTCTGTCAAAAGATGCCTGGTTAGCCACCCTAGATCTAAGGAGGCCTATCGGCATATCCCAATAAGGGACTCCTGCAGGAAATATCTACGTTTTAGGGCAGGATCTATGCATCAGTTCTCTGCACTTCCCTTTGACTTGTCCACTGCTCCCAGATTTTCCACAAAATGCCTGGCTCCAGCCATTGCTTTTTTTGCAGACAAATATTCAGATTTACCCCTACTTGGATGACTGCTTGATTCAGGGAGACAAGAAAAGCTGTTGCAGCATCTGACATTTGTAAAGGACCTTCTAACCTCCCTGGGGTATACTATCAACGAAAAGAAATCCAAACTAGTCCCCAGTCAAGTTGTATTCCTGGGAGCAAGCTTGGACACAGCATCCCAAATGGCATTCATTACTCCAGAAAAACAAGGTCATCTGACAGGCTACTTCTCTCAAATGGTCACCAGAACCCAGTTATCTGCAAGGAAAATCCTGCAAGCTCTATAGTTCATTGCCTTCTGCATTCTACTAATTCCATATGCCAGACTGCATATGAGGAAACTTCAGTGGTGCTTAAGTCTTTGGTGCCAACATTCTCAGGACCTGGAAACTATCATACCTATGATACGTTGTCTAAGGAAAGAGTTCCTTTGGTGGGCAGCAGCATGCAACCACAAGGGACTTCCCTTTACAAAACTCCATGCTGTCCAGACCCTAACCACAGACTCCTCAGACTATGCCTGGGGTGCATATCTGGAAGGCAGGTGCATTCAGGACCACTGCAGCCCAAATCAAATTCATCTGCACATGAACCAGGAAGAGATGCTAGTTGTTCAGCACACTCTTAAGCTTTCAGATCCCTACTCTCCAGGGCCTCTTCTAATCAAAACTGACCACCACCACCACAGTGATGTGGTACATCAACAAGCAGGGTGGAACCCACTCTGCAGGTTAGCCATGACCGTTTGGAACACTGCCTCTGCCTTGCATATTAACCTGCAAGCCCAATTCTTGCCAGGCAAGCAAAACTCTCTGGCAGACAACTTAAGCAGAAATTTCCTAGACCCACACGAGTGGCAATTAAACCACAGCACCTTCAGCTTTGTGCCCCAGAAATGGGGTACTCCTAAGGTAGACCTGTTTGCCTCCCGCTACAACCACCAGCGCAGCAAATTCTGCACCAGGGAACCTCACAGCAAAGCCTGGAAAGTGGATGCCCTGTCCTTCCACTGGGAAAACCTCTGTCTATGCATTTCCCCCTGTTTCTCTTCTTACTGGAGTACTACTCAAAATAAGGGAGGAGACCAAGGGCAATCCTGGTTGCCCCAGACTGGCCACGCCACCACTTGTATACACTACTGCGCAGTCTGTCTCCGTTGCCTCCATGGCACCTCCCTCCCGTTCCAACTCTCCTGACTCAGCAGGAGGGAGAGTTCTTGCTTCTACAATTGCACACCTTGAACCTGGTAGCCTGGCTTATTCCTTGACTTCTCCAGTGGCCAGCCTAAGCAAGCAGGTCCTGGATGTTGTACGTGAAGCCAGATGACCCAGTACTAGAAAATCCTATGCTGACAAGTGGAAAAGGTATTGTTCATGGATCCAGACTAAAGGAGCTAAACCAGCACAACCATCTTTACCTGTCATCCTGGATTACCTAGCAGACCTACTCCCCAGGGGCCTTTCCTTCTCTTCCATTAAAATCCTTGCCTCTGCCATCTCTGCACATTACAGCACTGTGCCACCTCTCTTCTCACACCCTCTCATCCAGCAGTTCCCGAGAGGGACTAACAACTTAAGGCCACCAAGAAAAGTCCCTACCCCTACTTGGGACCCTAACTTTGTGTTGGAAAAGCTCACGTTACCCCCTTTTGAGCCTGCAGCTTCAGCAGAGTTAAAATTCCTCTCTTGGAAAACAGCCTTGCTTTTGGCCATCACTTCAGCTAGAAGAGTGTCTGAGCTGCAAGCACTTATGGCTGTGGGAACCCTTCATCATTTTCCATGCATACAGGGTCTCTCTCAGGACTAACCCAACTTTAATGCCTAAAGTGGTGTCCAGTGTGGCTCTCAATCTATTCATTTGCCCACCTTTTCCCTAAACCTCTAAAAAAATGGGGAAAGGATCCTGTACTCTTTAGATGTGCACAGACAGCTCAGATTCTACCTGTATAGGACTAAGCCCTTTAGGAAATCTGACTAGTTACTAGTCAGCTTTGCACCAGGGGCAGAGGGCAAGGACATATCAAAAGCCATCTCCAAACGGATAGCACTTTGTATTCTTTTCTGTTACAAACACCATGGAAAACCACCCCCACAGTGAGTCCGAACACATTCCACTAGGACAACTTCAACCTCTACAGTCTTTCTTAGAGGAGTCTCTACCAGGGACATTCTGGAAGCTGCAACATGGATGTTCATACCTTCAAGCATTACCACCTGCCTATCTTTTCCAAATCCAGGGCAGGCTTTGCAACTGCAGTCCTGCAGGGCATACTAGCCAGCCCCAACTCTTCTTGACTGCCTCCACCCATTCTTCAGCTTTGGGAATCAACCCAAGTGTGATGACTGCAACAGTGAAACACGAAGAACATACTACAGTTGTGTACACTTGCATAAATGTAGATGTTAGTGTATTCACTGTTGCAGCCCTGGTTTCCCACCCTCCAGCCCTCTGGTTTCCTCTCACTCATCTCTCTGGCTATTCCTACTGGTATTTACTTTTTACTGGTGGTGTTTTCCCCACTATATCATAGCTCCCTATTTGGGGGCTGCTGACATTTGGGGAAAGAAAAACAGATGTTATGACGTTGGCTGCCTGTTTTTATACCACTGATGACCTGACGTCAGTCCTGAAGCGACAGCAACTGACGCAGAAATACTAAGCCTCTGGTATTCGGGCCGACTGAGGGCTACCCCTGGCAGGCTAACCCAAGTGTGACTGCAACAGTGAATACACTCTAGCATCTACATTTATGGTAAGTGTACACAACTGTACTTTCTCTGCTCTGGCGGGACAGATGGATCAAACCCGCTTTGGTCTTCCATCCGGTTCCCAGAGGTCTTGGTGCTTGGAGCTACATCACTGTATGCCATAGGGGCAGCTGGCTCAAGGCCCCCGGACTACCCAGCAGGATTTTACGATCTCTTCCGATACTTCAGTAGAACATCCCACAGATGAATCCTTTCTGAAGAGGAAGTGCAGGAGGAGGCACTCTGACACCTTCACAGGAGTTGTCACTGAGGATACTGATTTCAATGAAGGGTCCCCATGATCACCTTCGGAAGACGTCTCATTCGGAGACTTTCTTGAGATCTTTGAACAGAGAGGTGAGTGGACCTCCAACCCTTCACCAGAGGAATCAGTATTTCTGGAAGCCTTTGGAGCTGGCTGGTCTACCTCCTGGGTTACTCTGTCTGCTTGATGAGCTGATTGATTCGATTTCTAGGTGGGTATACAAGAAACCTGATGCAGTAGAGCTAATCCCCAAGAGACCAGATGGGATTCTGGTTCCACCTATTGGGAAGGAATTCTGGAGGAAGGTGGTTCTCGTGTTGACTGCCACCAGGAAAAAACTTGCTGAGCAAAGTTCCTCTTCATCCCCCTAACAGGGAGTCTAGGGCAATGGACTGATTTGGGAAGTGTGTATATGCTTCAGCAGCGTTTGCCCTTAGGTCGCTGAACTGTTGGCACACTTTACCAGACTGCAGAGAGACTTGATCAAGGAACTTTCAAAATTCCTATCGGGAACCACTACTGCTGAGACTGTCGTCTGTGGCCTTTCAAATTTGTCCATGAGGCTCATCTCGCATGCAGCCAAAAGTGCCTCCAGGGCAGCAAGTTCAGGCACTTCATCAGGAGACCTGCCTGGATGTGCTTGTGATTTTGCGAAGCTTTTAAAGTCCTTGTTCATCAGTGCACCCTTTGATGGCAGTTCCTTGTTTGGCCCAAAAATGGCCACACTCTCCAGGTGCAAAAAAGTTGGAAAGACCCTGTCTGTAGTGGGTGTACATTTTTTGAGCTCTCAAAGATCCTTTTCCAGGAATCAATGGGGAGGACAAAAATGTGGTTCAGAAAGTCCATAGGTCCTTTCCAGGATACTCGTAGAGGTAATTTCTCTAGGGGTAGAGGTGGGAACTCAAATGGATGCTGCCACCCATGTGCAGTGGCCCACAGAAACAAGGGTCCAGAGATGTTCTCTGATGGACCCTGTCAGCATTCATGAAAGAAGGTCTGCTCGTCCCCTACTGGAGGCAATCTGGGGTTGACTATCCCTGCACCAGAGGTTGGCTAGATATAACATATACATGAGTGCAGAGGATTATTTCCAGAGTTTATTCCCTTTTCCCTTCCACCTCCACCCCATGAAAAAATTCCCCAATGCTCCACCTAGTCAGAGGAAAACAGCAACATTACAAGTACCAAAGCTGCTAACATCCAAGAGGCTCCACCAGACCACAGAGTCTGGAATTTTCTCAAGACTTTTTGCTGCCAAAGAAAACAGGGGACCAGACTGTTTTTTGGATCTTGATAACTTAAGTCAGTTTGATGCACTGTTTTAGATGGTCACTGTTCAGTCCATTGTGCCCTTTTTGGGCAAGGACGAACTGGATGTGCTTGGTGGACTTTCAAGATGTGTATTATTGCATAAAAATGAACAGATAATCCAGAAGATATTTAAGCTTCCATCTGGGAGCCAGTCATCTGTTCAGGGCACTTCCTTTTGATCTCACCACAGGCCCCAGGGTGTTCACAAAGTGTTCGGCAGTTGTAGCAGCTCACTTGAGACTGCAGGGATTCAGAACATTTCCATAATTAGACCGTTAACTCCATTACCGCCTTGACCAGGAATCTTCTAAGAGCAAGAGATTGCATACTCCAGACATGCTGTTGTCTGGGGGTATCCATAAGTCACAACAAATCTCCGTTAAAACTGACTTAAACATCGGAATATTAAGGGGCGATGTTCCACACATTCGGTGACAGTTGGCACTCTTGCTAGAGAAACAGAGGCCATCAGATTCCAGGTCAGGAATATAGTTCACAGTACCAAAATTTCAGCCCGGCTCATTCAAGCCTTGGGGTCAATGCCAGCTGCCATAGTTTGTTCCCCTAGCAAGATTTCATATGGGAATTCTTCAGTGGATGCTACCGATACAGTGGTTGATTCTTATTTGGGTTGACATTTGATGATCAAGAATCACTGAGCATTGCAAGAAGTACCTTGGGTGGATTCTATCGGATCAGGTTCTATAAGGCTTTCCTTTCATTCTCCCCCAACCCAAGCCCATAAGTAACCACAGACTCATCCCATATTGGGTGGGGGGGTTGCTGGGGAAATGGCCCAAGGCATTTGGTCCCTTGAGGCCAACACACGTCAATATCCTGGAAATGAGAGCAGAGGTATTAGTGATGCAGGCCTTCCAAGACGCACTCCCTTTTGGGACAATTGCAGCGTAGACGGACAATGTCAGTAGTTTGGTACATAAACAAGGTGGAAGCAGGTCTTACCCCTTGTGTCGAGAAGCCCTCAGAGTGTGGCAAGGGGCGATCTCATCCAGCTGCTTTCTGTTAGCTACGCACATTCCAAGGAGTCCAACGTGATAAATTGAGCAGGTCCGTTCTACTACCTCACGAGTGGTCTCAACATGAATGTGACAGATCCACCTTGGTGCAATCTTTTTGCTTCTGCTCTAAACAAGTGCAGCTGCTTCCCTATTCGGGGAATCACTGATAAAGGGACTTCACAATTGGCCTTCCCGGTCTCTTGTATGCTTATCCTCCAACTCCTCAAGATCCCCAAATTTCTGCAGAAAGTTGCCAGGTTGAAGAGCAGTCGTACTCATTACACCTTACTGACCTCAACAGATTTGATTTCTCTTCCTTTGGCCTCCTCTATTTTACCCACCTTGGATTCTGGATCAGATTCCAGATGATCTGCCTCACCCGACAGGCATGATTCATCCGGATATCTTGAATCTCACGCTAACAGCATTGTTAATGGACAGACAACTGATGCTATGTTTCCCCTGTTTGTCGCATACTTTCATCTTCTCATAATGCTTCTGCAAGAAAACTTTACAGAAGTAAATGGAAAAGGTTTGTTTTTTTTGGGCACAGCAGAAACTCTCTGACCCCTTCTTAGCTCCTGTACAAAGTGTTCTTGAATTTTTAACAGTTGTTAATGAGGGAGTTAGCTCCTCAACAGTTTAAGTTCAGTTAGCAGCAATCTCTAATCTTCACATTGGATTTGAGAATTTTTCCTCTGCTTTATCTTAGCTTTGTAAAGCATTTTTATGAGGCCCCCTCCTGCTGAGATCTCCATGCAAAGATCCTACTCCACCATGGGATTTTCAGGCTAGTGCTTCTGGCCTCAGTTTGCTTCCCTTTTGAACCAGCAACTAAATGTTATCCTAAATTACCGACCTGGAAGATTGTTTTTAGTGGTTATTACCTCTGGTAGAGGAATTTCAGAACTTCAAGCATTGTCCTCTAAACCTCCCTACTTGATTTTTCATAGGGATAGAGTGACGTTACGTAATAAACCCTTTTATTCCGAAGGTGGTCAGAATCCAGTATTAACCAGTGCATTAACTCATTCACTGGGTATTACTTATCTCATTGTGATGCTCCTTTGCCTTTATTTACCAAAATGTGAAAAAATCCTTATTTCCATAACCTAAATCTGAAGCAAACCTTCATATCTATACAATATACAGACGCAGTTCTTTTACCGTGTTGGAACTATTAATACCGTCTTCAAAATGAGGTATTACTTGGCACATTGAGATGCTCCTTTGCAAAGTTATTTACCTAAATATGAAAAAACATAATTTCCATAACATGAGTTCTAAAACTGATATCTGTACATTTGTACATCATTCAGACCCAGTTTTACCATGTAGACACACACCGCTGTAAATATACACATTCTTGGTGTAGCCAACATACTGCTAAATGGGTACATGTAAAGAGAAAAAGCAAGGTAAGGACCGCCACTCCACTAATGAACCCAGAGAAAAAGCAAGGTAAGGACCGCCACTCCACTAATGAACCCAGAGAAAAAGCAAGGTAAGGACCGCCACTCCACTAATGAACCCAGAGAAAAAGCAAGGTAAGGACCGCCACTCCACTAATAAACCCAGAGAAAAGCAAGGTAAGGACCGCCACTCCACTAATGAACCCAGAGAAAAAGCAAGGTAAGGACCGCCACTCCACTAATGAACCCAGAGAAAAAGCAAGGTAAGGACCGCCACTCCACTAATGAACCCAGAGAAAAAGCAAGGTAAGGACCGCCACTCCACTAATGAACCCAGAGAAAAAGCAAGGTAAGGACCGCCACTCCACTAATGAACCCAGAGAAAAAGCAAGGTAAGGACCGCCACTCCACTAATGAACCCAGAGAAAAAGCAAGGTAAGGACCGCCACTCCACTAATGAACCCAGAGAAAAAGCAAGGTAAGGACCGCCACTCCACTAATGAACCCAGAGAAAAAGCAAGGTAAGGACCGCCACTCCACTAATGAACCCAGAGAAGAAGCAAGGTAAGGACCGCCACTCCACTAATGAACCCAGGACAGGCACGGGACATCAGTGGCAAGCAAGCCCATCTGATATGTCCGATACTTGTGGTTGGCTACCCACTCAGCTGATACCACTGGTCTCACGACCTCTGTCAGTCAGCAGTCTGTCTTACCTATGCCTTTTCTCTTTACACGTGTCCATTTAGCAATGGACCGAAGGCATCAAGTTCTGTATTACTAAGGCCATCCTGTCCTCTAAACTCTACACATGCCTGATAAATGCAGAAGATAAATTAAGCATTGCAGGATGGTTACTGACATATTCGATTGCATGTGGTAGCACTTTCCTGAAACAGTTCTTTCTCAGCATCTTCACCAGTTCCCTAACAGTTATTTACCAAACTCCGACAAATATCACATTTTACACGACACTATTCATAAGCTTATTTGTACCTGTGCACAATATACAGATAGTTTTTACAATCTGAAAATGGTGTCACATAGCATGTGTACGGGTTCCCTAGCAGTTCTTTTCCTGTGTTGGCAGAAGTGGACAACTGTGTTCATGAAATGTAGCAGTAGAGTTTCTTACCATACTAGTTGTACTTGGTCGTGGCTGTTTTCCATTCATTCTCACTAGCTGCATGTCACCAATATATCATGCATAGGTGTCCTCACACCATTATGGAGGTCAGTCAAGAATAACACAATGCCATCCCCGGGTGAACACAATTGCTTCTGAAAAGGCGAACATCTCCTGTGGTGATGCTGTCATGGCAGATTGCTGATCCACTGACCCTGTACATCAAGCCATGCATGAACCCATTCTGTAAATGTCTGGCCTTGTGCGCTGCCCGTTGACTGACTGACTTTGCTGTTTTCCATATCTGGCGAGGAATTGTCAGACCACACAAAATGACAACATGGCCACTACGACTGCAGGTATTCAGAATTGTTATGATTTGAAACCGTAGCCTTCCGAGTGGGTGAGTGATGACATGATTCCCTCCAACGTGCAGCACAAGAATGTCAGGCTCAGGGTAGATGGAGCACTTCTGTTCCAGTAACTGCGGCAGTCTGCTCCATTGCATACCCCGTCTTGCAATCCAGTATACCTTCACAGTAGATATGGGGAAGCTCAAGTTGTAGTGTTTTTTTTTACTTCTGGAGGCATGACTGGCAGCTCATTGAAAATATGGCCACACCCACGGTCACTTGTTCTCCTGCTCTTGAAGCCATGTCACTGTCACAAGGTGGTCGCACCTGCACAGGAAAGAAATGCAAACCGGTTGCTACTGATGTTTATATTGGAAGACTACACATATATGTATATCAATTGCATTACCTAATCTTCACTCCTCTCCACAGTGGCATTAT
Source organism: Protopterus annectens (assembly GCF_019279795.1). Taxonomy (NCBI): domain Eukaryota; kingdom Metazoa; phylum Chordata; order Ceratodontiformes; family Protopteridae; genus Protopterus; species Protopterus annectens. Next base: position 953,030,026 of record NC_056733.1, on the reverse strand, counting down.
TCCTTTGATAAGGTACATAACTGGTGATGACTATGCAGAGGTACATACCTACCACCCTTGACAGCACCAAGTTACACAGAGTGATGCTGCAGAGGTACATACCTACCAGCCCTGAAAACCCCAAATTACACACACTGATGGACAAGGGGGCTCAGGGCACATGTAAAGAGAAAAGGCAGGGTAAGACTGCCACTCCACTAATATGCCTCGGACAGGCATGGGGCTTCAACTGGTGGGCGTTTGAAGTGTCCCATACTTGTGCTGGCTGCCCACTCAGACTGCTGGTAGCAGCAATGACTTCCGATTGCATGCATTGTCAGCACTCTGCCTTTTCCATTTACATGTGTCCTTTCAGCAATGGCCATAAGGACTCAAAGGAGGGAGCTTATGTAAAGCCTCTTGGCCTGACCTACATAGATTCGCTACACCAGAAGGGATGGAGACTGTGTGTGGGGAGCTAAAGCAAGACAGCATGTGAAAAGACTGACTCAGGCTTTCTCTTTTGGCATGTGCCCTTTCTGGGAGGTAAACACTGCATCACAGTGGCACCTGTGAGAGACCATGCTTACCTACGATAGCACTATGGAATGGAGCCGAAGGGTCTGAGTTCCCAGCTGCCATCCAGGTCAAGCAATAAGATCCATGGTGATTGGGTATGACACCCACTGATACACCCAGCAGCACAAGGGCAGTTGGCACAAATCTCTGAAGAGAAACCTTCCTGGCCTTGACACACAAGCGCTTGGTAACTGACAAGGGCCCACAGAAAGGGCACATGTAAAGAGAAAAGGCAGCAGTCTATCTTAACTCTGGCTTCTTTTTACATGTGCCCATCCAGCAATGGACATAAGGGATCAATGGATGGAAATCATGTCATATTTCCTGGCTTGCCCTACATACATTTACTGTACTAGAACTGTCCAATGCACAACATCTTTATGGCCATGGTACTCTCCAAAGCATTCAGCACACCGGTTGATCTTGTAAGTCGGGTGTCCCCTGATGGTTCAGCATGTTTACCCTTGCTGGAGCAGTTTTTACATCTTGATTTGCGCCATTTCCCTGTAAAGTGCGAGCTGTGCTCAAATTGGTTCACTGGCTCTGGCACTAATCTCAGTGCATTTTTCCACCTCTTGTAACTGGCAAGGAGATGCAAGCCAAGGTTCCTTTGAAACTGTAACTGGGTTGCAGGAATAGCACAACCAGAGCGTGACAGTTGCTTGTGGCTGCTGCTTTCACAAAATATAATGAAAGCATTGACTATGGCCACATCCCGTAAGAACCAGAACAAGTACAGCCACCACTTGCGGGTCTTCCTGGCAGTTGGGTACTGTCCTGAGCTTATCTGCTTATCTACACCATTCATGCAAGTGTTGTACATGTTTACAACTGGTGGAGATGGCACCGATGCCTTTGTTCCATCACGCTTCTGTATGTGCTGGAGCCTGACAGGGTTTGGTTAGTTAGTTGACCGGAGGAATACTGGGTTGCTAGCCTCCCATTCAGTGGTCAGCAGTGGTCCACTCTGCAACTGTTTGTAGTACCCTCAAGGTGCTTTACCAATGGCATGCCTGTTGAATGTTAGAGGCCATCCTGACCTATTGGTGCACATGGTTCCACAGCAGTATAGACCATCTTGCAGCAATTGCTGCGCCAATGGGACAGATATAAAGAAGTTATCAAAGTAAATATGCTTCTTGCCAATCAGTTCCCTAGTTAGGTCAACCACAACTCTGTGCGCTAGTCCAGCCTCTGTATTCTGCTCTGCTTTTCTAGTGTATACCTTGAATTCACGTACATACCCATTGGTAGAGTCTGTGAACACCCACACCTTAATGCCCTACCTCTCTGGCTTACCAGGCATTAACTATCTAAATGTCAAGCATCCATGGAAGCAAACCATGGCTTCATCTACAGCCACCTCACAATGCACATTGTACTGTCCTCCTTGCATAAAGTACTGCATCCAGTATTGACCGTACATGATGTAGCTTGTATGTCTGTCTGCCTGGGATGACATGCTGGACAAGCCACGCTGCTTCGCAAGGGACGGCTTGCACCTGTCACCCCTGGGATTCCGGATATTGGCAAAGGCTCTTGCCACCCCCATAGTGCCTTTTTTAGGCAAGGCTCAAATTCTAAACCTACCACCCTAGAACACAAAAACGAAAAACTAAGGGTAATGCTGCTCAATGCCAGAAGTCTAAATCTCAAAATGCACGCACTCGAGGCCCTTCTCAGTATGGAGAACATCGATGTCTGTACAGTGACAGAAACCTGGTTCAAGGCTCCTGAGAGCACCCCAGCACTATCAGGTTTTACCTCTTATCATGCGTTCCGGCCCCAAAATCCGGACAATACCAAGAAAGGAGGGGGGGTATCCATATTCATCAAAGACACCCACACCTCAAGACTGGTGGCAACGCACGATGCATCGGAGACCATCCAGGTGCAATTAACCATAGGCAAGACTGCTCTGCAAATTGTAGCATGTTACAGGCCACCCTCACAAACTCAGGAACCTCACATGGCCTTCCTGAAAACACTAGAGGGGATAAATGTATCACCCAACACCATCATACTAGGTGACTTCAATTACCCTAATATAGACTGGGAACACTACTCAAGCCCAAACACCCTAGCCCAAAAGTTCCTGGAATTCATAAACTCAAATGCCATGGAACAACTAGTCACCATCCCCACAAGAGGAGAAAACATACTTGATCTCATCATCACGAACATGGGAGCACAATGTTCAACACCGAAGTATACCCCTCACTGGTGAGATCAGATCACAAACTAATCTCGCTGGAGGTCCTCATCCCACCCCACCTGAAATAAAAAGACCACAGTAAAGAACTTCTCGAAGCCGACTTCACACTTCTAAAGACTAGTGTGGTCTCCTTTAAGGCCCCGAGCCGACGGAAAACAGTACTCAAGCCGCTGAATCACTTACAAATGCCTTCTACCAGCACCTGCAGGACTGCATGGATAAGGCAATCCCAAGCAAAACAAAGACTCTTTGTACCAAAGGCAAGCATCCACTCTGGTGGACCCCAGCCATAAACAAACTCTACAACAAAAGGAGGAAGCTACTACAAGATAGAGCAAAATCCTTAAAAGGTAAGACACCCTTGATCACTATAAGTAAAAAACTAAGAGCTCTCATAAAATCATCCAAAGCAAATTTTGAGAGAAAAATAGCTAAAGACTCAAAAGACAATCATAAGGCCTTCTTTAGCTATGTTAGAAACCTGGGAGGAAACTCCCAGATATGCTCAGAACTAGTTCATAATGATGTGAAGATTACTGATCCTACAGACATTGCCAACATACTGGCTGACAGGTTCAGTGCAAACTTCTTCCCTCCCCAAAGGAGAGATATCTATACCAAGCGATTGCAGCCCCCCAAACATCTCCAACGACCAAGTGAGAACTGCTCTCTCCAAAGCAAAAAACACAGCATCCATGGGACCTGATGGTGTCCCCGGCTGTGTGCTCCACGAACTCAACGAGGAATTAAACCCACAGCTAGGACAGCTGTTTAATCATAGTCTTACCTCTGGATATGTACCCAGGGAGTGGCGCACTGCAACTGTGGTCCCACTTCACAAAGGCGGTGCCTCCACCGACCCTGGAAATTACCGTCCCATTAGCTTGACAAGCCTTATCTGCAAAGCCATGGAGAGGATCATAATGGACCTCATAAATAAAGACATAGGGAATTTGCAGACTTTGGATCCATCCCAGTTTGGCTTTGTCAAAGGCAGATCATGCCTTCTAAACTTGGTTGACTTTTTGAAACAGTCACCAAAGCCATTGATGAGGGAAAGGCAGTCCATACAGCCTACCTCGATCTGGCTAAGGCCTTTGATACAATACCCCACTCGGGTATCATTGAAAAACTCATCAGCTTAAATGTTAACCCATACATCACAAGATGGGTTGCAAACTGGCTGAGTGACAGAACCCACAGGGTCAGAGTTGCTGGCGCCATGTCAGACTCAAAGCCTGTCACAAGTGGTGTACCACAGGGCTCAGTCCTGGGCCCACTCTTGTTTGGCATCTACTTTTCCAAGTACAAGCAAACACAGGAGGGTTATGGCTGACAAAGTTTGCAGATGACTGCAAACTGGCGCCATAGTAGAAAACACATCTGACACAGATATCCTTCAGAAGGGTCTCACAGAAACGTATAACTGGTGCCAGAGCCATGGCCTAAAGTTAAATGCCAAAAATGCATAGTCATACCCTTCGGGAAAAACAAGGTTACCCCTAGCTACCAAATAGGTGGCAATCCACTGAGTACAGAAGAAGTTATCAGGGACCTGGGGACCCAGGTTGATAGTAGTCTGTCATTCGACACCCATGTAGCTAAAGTAGTTAGGAAGACCTTCTACATTGCCCACCTTATCATGAAGGGATTCTCATCTAGATCAAGGAGGTCATAGTCTCCCTATACTCATCACTCATCAGACCAATGATTGAATACAATGCCCCATTGAATGTATCTGACCCGACACTTGCAGCAGCTGGAGAGGCCACAAAGTTCCTCACCAAAAGGATAAAGGGTCTCAAACATCTGTCCTATGCTGCCCGACTGAAAGAACTCCAGCTCTATTCAGTCGCACCGCTTGCTCAGAGGTGACCTTTGCCTAACATACAAGGCCATGTCAAACCCAGATTTGATGAATATGCTTCACCTCAAAAATCTAGATCCGTCAGAGTCACAAGGGCGGAGACTTAAACCTCGACACGGCTATTAATAGGACGTGCTGGAGGGATAGATTCATCACCCAAAGACTCCCTATGCTGTGGAATAAAATCCCGGTATATGTGAGGCAGAGCACCTCGCTGGCCTTGTTCAAGAGAAATCTTGACCAATGGATGGGAGATCGCAGATATACCCCAGGGATTACCTCAGTGTCACTGCTCAACAGAGGCACAGCAAAATAATGGGTATAGTTCCCCATACTAAAGGGGTGGCTTAAGCCACAAAACTATGGGCTAGGCTTGTAAATGCCCTCGGGCAGATAGCCTAGTATGAACCTATGAACCTATGACCCACAGAGCCGTGGGGTTGGCTCAGGCAGATGTTTCAGTGGACTGGCCTCCAACAAATGCCCTACACTGACCGCCTCAAAAAACTCCAGCTTTACTCTGTAGCATATCGCCTACTTCAACGTGATCTCTGCCTAACATATAAAGCTATGTCAAACCCAGAGCTGTTGGACATGCTACACCTAAAGAAATCCCAATCCCTCCCAGCTACACGCTCTAGATACCTAAACCTTGTCACCACAACAAACAGGACATGCTGGAGGGATAGTATCCTGTCCCAGACACTTCCCATACTCTGGAACAGACTACCCATCTATGTCAAGCAAAGTTCTTCATTGGCACTCCCAAGAAAAATCTAGATGAGTGTATGGGAAATAGGAAATACACTTCAGGGATCACTTCTGTCTCTGCTCGACAGTGGCACAGGAAAATAACTTTCTTGGGTGGTGTAAGCCGGGGAACCTTGTTGGCTAGGTTTACGTAGGCCCTTGGGCTGATAGCCTAGTACCTACCTATGAACCTTTGGAAATGCTGCTGAATTTTCTCAAACCCATCTCTGTTCATGTACTCTTATTGAGAAGCAACCATATACATGGTGTTTCCCAGTACTGCCTGTATTCAGGAACATGTACAATAGGTATGTATATTCTGACACCTAGAAATGTGCGCATGTCTCCAGGACAAACAGGAGTCCACCACGCATCAACTTTGCCTGCTGCGGCCTGCCTCTCTGCAGTATAGTGATTAGTTTCATTGGCAGTAAGGGTGTGCAGCTCCACTGGGAGCATCAAATTCAAGAAGTCCATCTCTGTGCTATCTGAGCCCAGTTTGTTTACAGGGCTTATTGGCCCCACAAAGTCATCAGTGTACTGCCATGAGATGTTTTCCCCATGTGATCTTATGTGGTGGGAATGCTTGGCGTACCGTACTGGGTGGCCTGGAACAACTTGAAATGGGAAGTCGGCCATGGTTCAGTGGTGGTGCTCACTGTCAGTAGCAACTGTATTGCATGAACTTGTTAGTGAAGTACTAACAGATGTTCCCTGCTGAGGCACAACCATATCCTTGCTTGACAAGGAGCTACTTGGACTCAGATCTAGTGGATTTTCTCCATCCCAATTCACATACTCTGGACTGCTGTGAACCTTGTGTACAGTTTAAGGAACATCCACATCGTTATCAGCACTTGCACTGTCATGGACTGTGGAGGACTTCATAGGTGTCTGTGCTAGCATGCGCTTTCTTGAACACAAAGGCAATTCGTCTGTCAAAATCAGTTTGCACTGAGTGACCATTGTGTGCGACACCCTTCCTTAGGAGTGCAGGTGGTACCTCATCCTCAATGTCATGGTCTGTTTCATCCTTATTGTTCAGGTCTTCTGTTGCAAGTCGTAGTCAGTGTCAGGAATGGCCGGCACAGGGGCATCATCTGCATCACAGGCAATGGCTTTCTCACACAGACGTGCGAGTGAAATCTCATCGTCTGTGTAAGTCTTCATCCTCACTCTGTTTGGCATTACGTGGTGTCTTAAGGTACATACCCGTGTCTGAACCACTGCAGCAACCATCAGAGTCTGTTTCCTCACCCAACAGGTAAATGCTGCTTGCTTTCTCCTCCGCAGATGGCATCTTCGTTGGGGGACCCGTTACTTTCCACTTGAAATTACACCTGAAAAACACAACTGTATACAACATTCTGATGTATACTTGCACTGAGGCGCTGGTAAAGCAACACACCAGAAAACTATATAGTGACTGTGTGATACAGAGAATTACTACATGATACGATGTTCAGTTGCAGTAGTTCACAATAATATGAAGTATCTAAACACAATGGGGACTTTGATGTCCTTCAAGGATGCATCTGCAGTCATCACATATGGGTTGTCCTGCCTCAGGCAGCCCTTCGGTCGGCTGGATTCCAAAGTCTGGGTCCGGCGTCGGCTGATGTCGCACTTTCCCTAACGTCAGAGCACCTGGGGTATAAAAGCATCAGCTGACGCCATCTTCCCCAGTCTTTCTTGCCGCGTGGTGCCCGAAGCAGAAGCAGTTCGCAAGTGCCGGTCAGCCAGCTCCTGTAATTCAGCTACCGAAGACTTCAAAAAGCTAAGTACCCCGTTGGGACTCTCTCTTGCCTCAGCCGATGTCAGATAAATTGTTTAACTTGTGGGAAACAAATACCTCATAAGGATTTCCACTCTTACTGCCTCCCCTGCCTAGGCCCAGACCACGACGTCTCGGCCTGTTCAGCCTGTGCTTCCTTCAACCGACGCACTCTTAGACGTCGGGCGGAGTTTGCAGAGGAATTTTTTGGGGCTAGTTTTTAGTATAAGATGCCGTCGGAGACTCCTACTTCTCATTTAGTTAAGAAACGGAAGGACAAGGACTGACACGCGGGCCGCGGTTTCGGCTGAAACCACGGCCAGGCCTACCGCGAGTGTCTCTGTCTCGGCTGAAACAGTCCTTGGTACTTCCAATTACCGAAACCGCTCAACCGACTACCTCGGTCCCGGAGGCCCCGGCTGAGTCTGTTATTGAATTTCCAACAGAAACTGGTGTCCTGGAACCTTCCGACACCATTCCTTTAGACAAATCTACACCAGCACTTGGTGCAGCCAGGCCTCCTTCATCCATGTCCATTAAGGCATTCTCCAGGGCTAAAGCTGCTAAACTCTCAAAAGCCTTTGCCTCCCAAGGTTATCCCTCAGGGACCCTCTACTGGTTCACAGATCCTAAGCTTAGCAGAGGATCTTATCTCCTTAATTAGGGGCGCTCAACCTCATCCGGACAGGGGCGCTCAACCTCCTCCAGACAAAAGGCCCAGGGTTGAGCCCTCTGATCCCCACTCCTCAGATGAGGCCTCTGATAGCTCTACTCTCTCGGACCACCAGGAGGAGGCTTTTTCGGCCTACGAGGATTCTGATGCAGAGGAATCTATTCCCTCGGCCTCCCCTCCTGAAGAGTTTTCCTTTGGGGAGACACTACACACCATGAGAGAGCATTTCCAATGGCAGGGCCAGGAATTCTCTGATTCCAGGAAAAGATTAAGGACCTTTTTACATTTGCCTCAGCATAGACCTTTAGCTATTCCTCCTGTTTTGAATGTCATTGATTATGTGTACTCTGACTCTAGCACAACCCCTGATTCTCTCCCTTCGGCTCCTGCCAAACCCTAGGTACTACAGGTTCCCGGACTCGCATCTTTACCTTTACAAGGCCCACTTTGCTGATCCAAAAGCTATTTCCCAGGGCCCTAAAGGGGTTGCAGCTGCCACTGCTAAAAATCCTCTCCCCTCTGAAAGGGAGTCCAGAGCTTTAGAGAGATGGAGTAAAAAAGTGTATACTTCTGCTACTCTTTCTATGAGGGCATTAAATTGTCAATTTCATATGATACAGTACCAAGAGTATTTGTTAGATGAATTGCATAAAAAACTGTCTTCACCTGACCCCCTAGACAGCAAGTCACTTCAGGATCTGGTACATAACTCACAACAGGTTAGCAACCATTTCTTGCAATGTGGTTATGATGCATTGGAAGCTTCATGTAGGTCAGCTATGACTGGCGCAGTCATACGTAGGCCTGCTTGGCTGAAGGAACAATCTCTGCCAGACCATGTTAAAGCAAAGCTGCTGGATGATCCTTTGGAAAAGCAAAAGTTATTTGGCTCCACGGCTCAGGAGGTCCTAAAGAAATTTGAAGAAAAGGCAAAATCCGTACAAACAGTCAAAGATTTTCTCCAAGTACAACCACCAAGATTCAGCAGGAATTGGCCTTCCAAGAATTGGTCCTTTCCAGACAGAGAGGTTTCAGAGAGGCAAGAACAGGCATGCCAGAGGTAGAGGGCAAGCTAGAGGCTCCTACAGAGGACGTCAGTGGCAGCCTCCCAACCAGAGAGGTAATGCAGGACCTTCAACTGCTGCACAAGGACAGGCTCAATGACTTTACTTTGACACCGCCAACCAGGGCTCAATTGGAAGCACCTTTGGGCGGAAAGCTTTCTTTATTCTCAGAAAATTGGCACAGTATTACAGGGGACAAATGGACACTACAAATAATAGACAAAGGATACAGGTTTCATTTCCGCACATTACCAAAAAGAAAGGGCATGCCAAACCTGCCACCGAATCAAGGGGCAGAGGCTTTGAAACAAATTTCCAGCTTAATGCAAATGAAAGCTATAGAAAAGGTTTATCTCTCGGAACAAGGCCAAGGATTTTATTCCAGACTATTCCTTGTTCCAAGAAAAGAAAAACAATGGAGGCCTATTCTCGACTTGTCCGCACTGAATACTTATCTCATTGTGCCAAAGTTCAAAATGCTGACTCTACAGCAGCTCCTTCCCATGCTGGGCAAGGGGTCTTAGGCTGGTAACTCTAGACCTCAAGGAGGCATACCTGCATGTCCCTATCAGACAAAGTTGCAGAAGACACCTCAGATTTCTTGCAGGGTCAGAGCATTATCAATTCTCAGCATTGCCCTTTGGCTTCTCTACTGCACCCAGAGTATTCACAAAATGCCTGGCATCAGTAATTGCACACTGCAGACTTCAGGGGATTCAAATATACCCATATCTGGACGACTGCCTTATACAAGCGGACAGCCAACAAACTTTGGTAAAACACTTGAAAACAGTCAACTACCAGATTACTTCAAAAATCTGACAAGACAAACCCAGCTGACTGCAAGGAAAATCCTGCAGGCCCTGGGTTACATGGCTTCTTGCATCCTTTTGATTCCGCAGGTAAGACTACATATGAGGAAACTACAATGGTACCCAAGGAGTTTATGGACTCAGCACAGTCACAGCCTGGAAACTTTGATACCACTCATTCCATGCCTTCAAAAGGAATTTCTGTGGTGGGCTCAAGCAAGCCAGTCAAACAGGGGTCTGCCTTTCAGCAAACCAATAGCCAGCCAAACCATTACAACAGATGCTTCAGACCACGGATGGGGAGCGCACATGGAGGGCAGATGCATTCAAGGTCTATGGTCACAAAAAGAGCTACGCATGCACATAAACCAAAAGGAAATGCTGGCAGTGATACATGCAGTCGAAGCCTTCAAACCCTTTCTGCATCATGGCCATCTGCTAATAAGGACAGACAACACCACGGTTATGTGGTACATAAACAAGCAAGGAGGCACCCATTCCTATCCTCTGTGCAGGCTGGCAATGAATCTATGGGAACTTTCCTTGAAACTCAATATACAGCTACAATCCCAGTTTGTGCCAGGGAAAGACAATATACTGGCGGACAGCTTAAGCAGAAATATCATGGATGCACACGAATGGATGCTGCACCCAGACATCTTTCAACAGATAACACAATCATGGGGGAGGCCGGACTTAGATCTTTATGCCTCCCCCCACAATCAACTGAAGAAATTCTACTCGAGGACATACCACCCACAAGCATGGAAAGTGGACGCCCTCTCTTTCAGCTGTAGAACTCTAACAGTGTATGCATTTCCACCTCTCCCATTAATGACCAAGGTTTTACTGAAGATCAGGACAGAGCAGCCAAAAGTGATTTTGATAGCTCCGGACTGGCCAAGACAGCACTGGTACCCACTGTTAAAGAGCATGTCACGCACAAAACCATGGCCTGTTCCTCTATGGCCACTTCTGACACAGCACAATTACAAAACTCTGCATTCCAACCTGAAAACCTTGCAACTAACAGCCTGGAAAATACCTTGACTCCTCCTCAGGACAAGCTATCCCAGAGAGTGAAAGATATTATGGAAGCTCGCCGGCCTTCCACAAGAAAGGCATATTCAGTAAAATGGAAAAGATTTCACATTTGGAACACCACAAAGGGCCTAGATGCGACAGTGATGAACATGGCATATATCCTGGAATACTTGGCAGAAATGTTCCACAATGGTCTCTTACTCTTCCATTAACATTCATGCTTCAGCAATTTCAGCAGAGTACAATACTGATCCACCTGTCTTTTCTCATTCTCTCCTAAGACAGTTTCTAAGAGGAATCAAAAACATCAATCCTCCAAGGAAACTACCTCTACCTACTTGGGACCTTAACTTCGTGTTGGAAAAACTAACACTGCCTCCCTTTGAACCAGCAGCATCTGCAGAACTACAGTTCCTGTCTTGGAAGACTGCTTTCCTTCTGGCCATAACCTCAGCAAGAAGAGTATCTGAGTTACAGGCCCTTATGGCAGTACAGCCATTTCTTATTTTTCATCAGGACAGAGTTTCATTGAGAACCAATCCTACATTTATGCCAAAGGTGGTATCCAGGGTTTCATTAAACCAAGCTATTCACCTGCCTACCTTCTTTCCAAATCCACAAAACAAAGGGGAGAAACTTCTGCACACCCTGGACATGCACAGACAGTTGCGCTACTACTTGGACAGAACTAAAGGTTACAGAAAAACTGACCAGCTGTTGGTACACAAGGAAAAGCAATTTCCAAACAGACAATTTCAAAATGGATAGGGAATTGCATTAGTTTTTGTTACTCCTTTCATGGAAAAACTGTGCCAGCTAACATTAGACCTCATTCCACGAGAACCACAGCCACCTCCACAGCCTTCTTAAGAGGGGTGGCTACCAAGGACATTTTAGAAGCTGCTACATGGAGCTCCGTGCATATATTTGCCAAACATTACAATTTACCTTTATATTCCAGATCCAGAGCAGGCTTTGCTACGGCAGTCCTGCAGGGCATTTTAGCTACACCATCCTTTACATAGTTCCGCCACCCCCAGATTGGCTATGGTATTCTACCCATATGTGATGACTGCAGATGCATCCTTGAAGGACATAGTACAGTTTTGTACCTACCATAAATGTAGATGTCCGATAAGTATGCATCTGCAGTCAGGTTTACCCTCCCTCCTTCCCCTCTGTGGTATTTCTTGGATACTTACCCCTCTTATAGCTAGCTGGGGTGATCTATTATGGTGTATTTGTTTTTATATTATTGTGCATGTTTGGATTTTTAAATGCATCTCTCCAAATTTCGCCTTCCTTAGAGGGCACCTGGCATCTGGGGCAAGAAACTGAGGAAGATGGCATCGGCTGATGCTTTTATATACCCCAGGCGCTCTGACGTCGGGGAAAGTGCGACATCAGCCGACGCCGGACCCAGACTTTGGAATCTGGACGGAAGGGCTGCCTGAGGCAGGACAACCCATATGTGATGACTGCAGATGCATACCTATCGGACATCTACATTTATGGTAGGTACAAAACTGTACTTTGTTAGTATCTAAAACAAATGTTCAAAATGACAAACTTGTGTGTGGGGGGGTTACTTTGAAATGACGCTATGTAGACAAAAACAAAATTCTGGCTTGTGCATTCATCCATGTGATAACGCCTTCTGCTTGTGTGAATAACGGTGACAGCTGCTGACAGTTTTAACAGAAAAGTGATAATGACTCTGTTTTCTTAATGACTCTGTGCTATTCTGTAAGGCACTTATTGTTAATGTGATGATCACCTGTATTTCATGACTGGCAAGGTATGCATGCTCAGACACAGGTGATAAAGGCTGTACACATAACCTGTTTAGTAGGCTTTCATTATCTTACCTTGTGCAGCTGTTAGTAACATACACATCATCTGTTAGGAGAAGACCTGAGTAAGTCAGTAAAAATAGTATAACACTTGTATATTACGTAGCCCTTCCTCCCACCTAAATTCAAAACATGACTGACAAAGCCAGGAAAAATACCCAAAATAGATGGCACTAGGAGAGAATTCAATGCTCAACGTAACGCAAATGTAGACAAAGCCTAAAAATAATGGGGACAAAGCCCCCCAAATAGGGACAGATTTTAAATATTGCTCTGAAGCTTTTGAAGTTGCTACAATAACGAGATTTGTGTTAGCAGGCACTTTTTGAAGGACATCTGAAACTCGAATGCAAGTCATTATTTAGTGACTTCAGCCTCCGTGATTTGCCAGAAAATCACAAACTTTGAGGAACAGACCAAAAAAATACAAGGCAAAAATCTGGACATTGTGCGAAAATGTGGACAAATGAGACATATGCATATAAATAATTTACAGTTAAATTTCACCACCAGGCACCAGAAAAAAAAAAAAAAAAAACTAGATTGGAGGGCAGTGATAATCAGCTGCTGTTTTGCAAATACTACATTAAAATACCAAGTCATCCCACTAAAAATAACAGATTCTCTGTCTAGCAGCAACCATCAGCTTAATGGTAATTGCATATATTTTCTTTTCATCCTTTTTTATGGAGTGTTCCTGACTTAGTGTTAACCGAATTTGAGACTTATTTGGATAATGTACTAGCTTAAAGATATTTTTAAGCGTAATGTTTAACTTTTTACGTGCATTGTTAGGTCTGAAAGATGCAATCTAAACAAGTAAGGGCTTAGGACAGAGCCCATGGAGACACCTTGACTGTAACCAAGGGTTTCACTTGTCCAATTGCTGTGTACTCGCCATGTCCCATTTGTAAGGCATGTAGCTATCCATTTTATCAAGAGTACAGCAATACCTAGTTGTACTAATTTATTGATCAGTGTTTTGTGTATGATCCTGTCAAATGCTGAAGTTAAGTCTATATAAATTACATCACAGCACAATTTTTCATTAAGAGTTGCTATTATATTGTTATAGAACATCATGTTACAGGTGGTAATAAATCGGTTTTCAACGTAGGCATGCTGGTGTATGGTTTCAAGTCCCAACCGATCCAGTTCTGACTAACTTATCCAATATTGCCTTCTCCATGTAATAATCACAGGTCTCATAACTATCTTTGATCCCTATCATAAGACCTCCACCTGATTTTTTTTTTTATTTTTTTTTTTTTTTTTTTTTTTAGTTACTGTCTGTTACAGCATACCTCTAAACTGTTAAGAATTCAGTCTCATATTTTTTGTTCTGAGATTACTGACGGACATTAAGTTTCAGACTTCATATTCTTAAGAAAAAAATGTGTGCTACTGCAAAGCCTGTTTAACTTGCTCAGTTTATAAGAGCAGGAATTAAAATCTTCCCCTGATTTTTGGACCTTTGTCCAGAATTATTGCATTGTTAATGATTTCCTTGGACTTGGATGCCGTACCTTTGTTTCCTCACCACTGTAGACACATGATGATCAAAGGCTAGGTCACTGTCTGTGTCTCCCTGACTACTGGGTTAACTCTAAGGGGTGTGTTGTCAGTATAATAGTTGCCAGGGATGGATAACTTCCCAAAGGATAGTATTACGCTTAATAGTGCGTTGGTTAAATCTAGCACAAAACCTGCAACCAGCAACGTTGTGATCAGGGCCTAGGCAAGGAGTACAGTAAGAATGAAAGTCTTTGAGGTATTTGCTTTCCACAAGAAATACAATTAACTTTTTCTGACATCGGTCTGGAGCAAGAAAGAAGTTTCCCCAACAGGGTACTTGGCTTTATTGAAGACTTTGGATCTGAAACTAACACAAAAATCTCAGGAGTCTGCCGACCGGCACTTGTGAACTGCTTCTGCTTTTGGCACCGCGCAGCAAGAAAGACTAGAGAAAATGGCGTCGGCCGCATCTTACACCCCTGACAACCTGATGGGGAAGGGGCGACAGCAGCCGACGCAGGACCCAGGACTTTGGAATTCAGGACGCCTGAGGGCAACCTGCCAACAGGATTACCCAAATGTAATGACTGCAACAGTGAATACACTCTAACATCTACATTTATGGTAAGTGTACACAGCTGTACTTTATTTACAGAATTTAGTGCCAGTTGTATTAATTTTGCTTACTTGATGTCCTAATTGTTCTCCTATATTTATTCCTTTTTCAAGATATTTATTTCTGTTACTGAGGGTACTATTTTAAATGACCTTTAGAGCTAATCAGACATTTTTGTTTATTTTTTGACTGCACCACAATTCCTGGCTAGAATCTCCAAGTATGTTATTGCATGTCTTTAGAGGCACATCTTTTTCAACCACGTTAGTCATAAAATATGCCCTGTTTTTGTCTGATTTGAAAGCCTGTTCATAGAATCCCTCCATTCACAGGCTGGTACTCGGCTGTCTGCCCTAGGGCCTATACAAGCCTATAAAAGCCTATTCATAGAATCCCTCCATTCACAGGCTGGTACTATGCTGCCAGCCCTATGGCCTATACAAGCCTATGAAAGCCTATTCATAAAATCCCTCCATTCACAGGCTGGTACTATGCTGTCGGCCCTAGGGGCCTATACAAGCCTATGAAAGCCTATTCATAGAATCCCTCCATTCACAGGCTGGTACTAGGCTGTTGGCCCTAGGGCCTATACAAGCCTGTGAAAGCCTATTCATAGAGTCCCTCCATTCACAGGCTGGTACTAGGCTGTCGGCCCTAGGGCCTTTACAAGCCTAGCCATAAGAACTCCCTGGATATTACTTCCCACACTATTTACTTCCCTGGACCCCTGTATAAGTTCATAGGTTGGTACTATGCTGTCGGCCCTAGGGCCTATACAAGCCTAGCCATAACAATTCCCTGGCTATTTATTCCCACACTATTTACTTCCCTGGACCCTTGTATAGGTTCATAGGTTGGTACTATGCTGTTGGCCTTAAGGCCTATACAAGCCTATTCAGAACAATTCCCTGGCTATTTCTTCCCACAGTATTTACTTCCCTGGACCCCTGTCTAGCATGCCTGAATGTCTTTATAGATAGCATCATAAGCAGCACCATAAAACTTTCTAGGATTTGTTAGCTACATATCCCCAAGTATTTACATCAGAGTTGACTTCACATATTACGTAGTTATGATCAGAATTATTGACACCTGGTTCAAAATAACATTTTTTAGCCACAGGTTTCCTGCTCAGCCAAATAACATCCAGTATCTTATACAGCCTAGTATATGCTGACACAACTTCTATATATTGAGACATTTACCTTAAATACGCTTAACTATCCCTGAACATTTACATGGATTATTCCAATCTACACTTGAAGCATTTGTATCTGTCCCCAGCAATGGTGCCAAAACCTTTTTTAAAATACTGACACATTGATTTTTGAATCTTTGCATCAGATGACTAAGCTGAAAGGAACAGTAAAATGCTCCAACATAAAAATATCCTGACCAGGAACCGTTCTCATTCCATATCCATAAACATCACTTAAGAGGCATGTTGTCTAGCTACATGTAAAGACACTCCACCACCTTATTTTTTTTTTACAGGTTTGTAGTGGTGGCCACCAAAACCCTACAGCATAGCAGCAGAGTTTCTTCAATGAATCAAGTTTCAGTAAGAATTAGAAGATCATACGTTTCACTGCAGAGCATAACTTTCAGTTCAGTGACCTTATTGCTCTGACTTGTAGCGTTTGTCAGAAGTAGTCTAAAGTCTGTCTGATGCTACCTTGAGATTATTATTCAATCTCAACCCTAAAAAGTTAGACCTGATTGCTCAAATGTGTACATTTTATACATACACTTGGCATGTGAGACGGCTTCTAAATCTGCCTAATTAAAAATACTTAATCTGAGTCCAACCTATACAGCATCTCTGCAGCTTGCACTCTATATGGAGTCTCAAACGTATACAGGCCCAGCAAAATATTACAGGGAGTAAAAATGTTCTATAGTTAAACAATGTTTACTTATTTGTATATTTTAAAACATTACTGATCGGGTAACTAAACGTATTCTATAATGCATAGTGGTATGAAACTGTGCGAGTCTTTGGCACGTAGAATGATCTTACAGTGACGCACAATTTTTCAAGTTATAGAATTAATTCTCATTAATTTTCTAAGTGCAAACAAAGAAGCAATTCTATTTACACAGTTTACAGCTACATTACTTAAAAATATTTCACATCAGTTTTGCATCACTTTGACATACTAAAACACTCTGATTAATTCAAGACAAAAATATGAATATTTCTATTTATATTTTTACTGGAAACAAATACAATTCAAAATTTCTCACAAATTAAGTAAGATTATATTTGCATGCGACTTATCTGTTCTAATTTAATACAATAAATAACATTTGGCTTGTGTATTTTACTGAGAACTGCCTAATATTGTTGTATAATTTATTAAATGGATTTCTGCATTCACAACAAAAAAATGTTAAGTCCTCCAAAATATAATGTAAATGAAATTAACATCCCACTTGGGCAGTATATTTTGCAAGCCTCTGATACTTTAGCAGTAACAACGAATTACATAATCTAATGTAAATCTTTGTTTATTCGTTAGTTAGGACCTTGGTTCCGTCCTCTGAACAGATATGTCAGTTACCAAGCTCGCACCAGCCAAAAACTCTCAGCTAAGACCTACCCATAATGTCCCTCTTCTAGTTACTTCAGATCTTGTTTGCCATGTTCCTAGTCAGACGTGCTAGCCATCTCTTAAAGCTGAGTAGAAAATTAATTTTAAGACCGTTTCTCTTCAAAATGATTTAATTTTTAGTCAAGTTAGCCTTTTCTTACTGTCGCCTATAACCTAAGCCTATTTCCTACCCTTTTCCTTTTTTACCTTTATTGGTACTGTCCCTCTCTCCTGTCTTTTGACAGGCCTTTCCTTTTTACTAGTGGTATTTTTTTTAAGTAACATCATTGGTATTTTCTCCCTTAATTTTTCTGTAGGATAGCCTTGTTGCCTTACTGTGTCAGACAAAGCTAAGTTGGGATTTAAACAGTGTGACAAGTGTGGACGTAAAATGCCTAACTCTGATACACATGTTCGTTGTGTTTACTGTTTGGGCGTGGATCATATTAAAGCGGACTGACATTTGTGGTAGTTTTAGTAATTGTACACTAGCAGAACGTAAAAA
This sequence comes from Protopterus annectens, assembly GCF_019279795.1. Classification (NCBI taxonomy): domain Eukaryota; kingdom Metazoa; phylum Chordata; order Ceratodontiformes; family Protopteridae; genus Protopterus; species Protopterus annectens. The sequence continues at coordinate 953,012,186 of NC_056733.1, read as the reverse complement.
TAAGCTCATCTTAAAAAAAGACACCTTTTTCAAAGGCTCTGTCTGGGTCTGAAGTCTCACCCCTTCAAAAAACAAAAAAAACATGAGGACAGATGGAGTCAGTCTGTCCTGCATCTCAGTCCGTTATGGAACTGAGTCTGCTCCGACGCAGACCTCTTTGGCACCAGGCTCTGTCTTCTCCCTAGGTGCTGTCCATGATATCCACCCCTATTTCAGTTCTGACTTCAGCACCGCTGACTTTGGTGCTGTCCTTGGATCCGATATTGGCTCCGAAGACTGCACCTGCTTTGGCACCATCCCGAGCCACGGTGCAGTCAGTTTCTTTGGCTCTAAAACTCTAGTACCTGCCAAGGACAAGATAGTTCCACTCTGGTGCATACTCTCTCGGTGCAGACAGCAGTTTTCACCTTGTCGCCACCATCCACCCTTGCTGCATCGGCTCCGGTGGAACTGATGCTCTCCCGAAGCAGTGCTTGGACCATCGGTACCTAGCCCTGCGCCTATTTTCTAGCTGGTGCAGCCTGTCCACTGCTCAGACTGCTTCCATTTCTCTCAGAGCTCCTCACCTGGAGGTGGGCTTCTCACGGTGAGATGTAACCCCCGGTTCTGAGGTTGTCCCTCCTGGTTCCGGACCCCCAGACCTCCTCAGGTGGGCCTGCTCTACAGGTAGTGGACTCGCAGTCAGCACCAGTGACATCCGTATCAGAACCCTTTCCTAGCATGCACCTCTCCCAACTCTCTATTTCGGGACCCCAGGCACGGGAGTCCCAAGCTCCCTCTTTGAAGGGAGCCCCTTCTCAGGAGTCCTCAGAAGATCCCACTGGGGAGCCACCCTGGAAGAAACTGTGCAAGAGGAAGCTCCTTGATTCACTGGAGGAATCTATCACCGAAGACACTGATTGTGATGAGGGGGAAGAGTCCCCATGATCTTCCCCAGACGACATCTCATTTGGAGGCATTCTTGAAATCCTCATGCAGCAGGGAGACATCCTATAACCCTTCTGAGGAATCTGTTCTTGCAGGCCTTCCGTGCCCAGCCATCTACTTCCTGTGACTCCAGCAGATGACCTTGTTAAAAATCATTGTTCAGTGTGCCTGGAAGGCTCTGGACAAAGTAGAACCTGTCCCTCTGAGGCCAGACAAATTGTGTCTACACCTGAAGACCTGCCCCACTGGTCCTAGCAGTTGACAGTTGATTCTGTGGTCATGGCGACTGACACCAAGGGGGAACTGGCAGAAGGTAGTTCCACCATCCATCCTCAAAACAGAGTCCCTGACCATGGACAGACTAGGGAAATGGACCTATGATTCAGCAACATTTGCCATTCAGTCGCTGTTCTATCTGGCACACTTTCCTCACCTCCAGAGAGACCTAATTTCGGAAACGTCTCCCTCTTTGGTGGGGTATTGCCTGATGAAGTGCGTGATACTGTCTCCTCACAGCTAGCTACCCTTGAATCCATCTCTCACTCCGAGGGGGCAGCTCGAGTTGCTGCATCAGGCATTGTCATGAGACGTAATGCTTGGATGCGGTTGTCTGACTTCACAGAAACCTTTAAATCTTTCTTTGTCAATGCACCTGTCAAGGAATCTGCACTTTTTGGACCCAAAGTACGAGACTCACACGTAGTGAGAAAGGCGCAAAGACCTTGTCTGCTGTGGGCGTATGCCTTTCCCAACCCCCAGAGGTCCGACTCCATGAAGCAGAAGGGAGGAAAAAGGTGGTTCAGGAAATCCCAAGGACTTTTCCGTGACACTCGTGGTGAACAATCCCCCCAGGGGCAGAGTTGGCAACTCGTATGGAAGACGTCTTTTGGGGTAGCGGGGGTCCGCATAACCAGGGCACTAGAGATTCTTTCTCTGTCAGACCTTGCCAGCACTCCTGAGCAGTGGCCTGATTGCTTTCCTCTGGAAGCAGTCGGGGGGGGGGTTGTTTTTCTATGCATCTACCAGCCTGGCATCTTATTACTACCGATGTTTGTGTGCAAAGAATAATATTCAGAAGCTACCAGATAACATTCGATTTAACTCCCATCCCTGATGTACCACCCAATCAGAGGGAATTAGCCTTAGAAAGAGAAAAGCTGCTAAGGAAAAGTCATCCAACCAGTACCACCAGACCAGACAGGGTCTGGGTTTTACTCTAGGTTCTTTTTAGTGCCAAAAAAGTCAGGGGACTGGAGACCAATCCTGGATCTCAGCCTATTGAATAAGTTTATCAAACTTCAAAATTTCTGGATGGTTATGATACAGTCCATTCTTCCCTTCCTAGGGAGGGATAACTGGATGTGCTGTATTGACCTTCCAAGATGCGTACTACCACATGAGGCTGGATCACTGCTCCCGGAGGTTTCTCTGCTCCCTGCTGCAAGCCAATCACTACCAGTTCAGGGCACTGCCATTCTGTCTCTCGACAGCCCCTTGAGTGTTGACATGTATGGCAGTTGTGGTAGTTCATCTTAGACTACAAGGATTTCAGGTGTTTCCCTATCTAGACGATTGGCACCCAACACTCCGATCAGGAATCTTACACTCAAGGTCTCGCTCTCCACTTGGGGATTACAGTCAACAAGTACAAATCTAAATGTCTCCAATGAAGACACTGGAATTCATTGGAGCGGTCTTCCACACAACATCCTGCCAAGCTTCTCTCCCCTTCACAGATTTTCGAACATAACACACCATATCCAAGACCACCTTCTCAGACCTATGTACCAGCACGTTTTGTACTGCAACTCTTGGGTTCCATGGCGGTTGCCATTACGTTGGTACCACTGGCGAGACTGCACATGAGAATCCTACAGTGGCTCCTTTTTGCACAATGACCGTTGCTAATTTACCCACTTGAGTACATGTTAAGTCTTTCAAACCATTGCAAAGAAGAAATGTTATGGTGGATGAACCCACAAACAAATCTTTGGTGACCATTCTGTCTTTCCCAGCCCATGGCCACGGTGACCACAGATGCTTCCCTATTACGGTGGGTATTTCCAGGGAAAGACTGCCCAAGGCACTTGGTCCCCCATGGAGGTCAAGTTGCACATAAATGTCCTGGAACTGAGGGCAGTTCTTTTAGTGTTGCAAGCGTTCCATGCATCCCTACACTCTGGGACCATTGCAATTCAGTCAGACATGTCAGTCGTCTGGTACATCAACAAGCAAGGTGGGACCAGGTCTTACCCCCCCCCCCCGTGTCGGGAAGTCACGAGGATTTGGCACTGGGCGATGGCTTCTAACCACTTCCTTATAGCAGCACACATTCCCAGGAGTTCCAACCTTATTGCGGACAATCTGAGCAGGAACATCCTGATGCTTCACGAGTAGTCTCACCCCCTGTAACAGTGGATCGGATATTCCAATGTTGGGGCAAGCCTTGCTGCGACTGTTTGCTTCCCCCCTGAACTACAAATGCAGACGCTACTTTGTCCTGATCCCTCCTCAGGGAAAACCACCAAGGGACGCTCTAATGCATGCTTGGCCACCGGGTCTTCCCTATGGCCTCATCTGATTCACAGTCCATGAATCCTGGATAATTCCAATGACCTGTTGTCCCATCCTCTGGGACGGATTCATCCGAACCTGCACAGTCTCAACCTCAGTTTGGTTCCTTCACTTCCAATGATTGCCTTTGTGAAATTCTTCTGGCTTCACACAAGCTTTAAACTAGTAAGGTTTATTCTAGTAAATGGGCTAGGTTCTCTATCTGGGCCAAAGATCAGAACTTAGACCCTTTCTCTATGCCTATTCAAACGATCCTGCAATACCGGACTACTGTTTTGCATGCAGGAGCCTGAGCTTTGATCACTGTACATTTGCCAGCTATCGCCAATTTTCATAATCTTGATGATTCTTCAATTATGTCACACTGCCTATGTAACTCCTTTTTGAAAGGAGTGTTACATTTTAAACCTCCTGTTAAGTCATACATTACTTTGTAAATTAGGAATACAGCTCTTTCTCTCTCTCAGTTGTTTTTATTAACCTACAAGTACACACTTGCAGGAGCCTCATGGAATGTACCAGGGAGACTCCCAGAACAAGGAAATAAACAAGCTTATGTACTTGTAATGCTGACAGTACAAAAGTATGAAACTGAACCAATTAGATTATTACACAGGGCAATTAACCAATCAAAGGTTTATCCATAAACATAAGACAATTCACATCATATCTCTAGGCAAAAAAAGAAAATCTGGTGCACTTCCATAAAAGGCACATTTCCTGCTGTTAGGCAGATTCTTGTTCAGCATTTTCTTCATTGTTCAGAGTTCATTCAGAGTTCACAATTCACAGTACATTTTGCGTACATACTATCACATACTCAATTTCCTCAAACACATGCTTTGGCTGTTCATATTCTACAATCCCCCATTTGATGCTGTATAAGCATCACCATTTAACCTATCATACATTTGTCATAAATCTAACATAACCATACTACTGGTCTTTTTATCATTGGAAAACTGTCATTTTATCGTTTACATTCATAGCTGCAGGCATATAAAACTTAAGCACTTTATTCACAGTTTTTGAAGACATTAATTTCAAAATCAATGCTTTGATGAGAAATAAGACAAGAAAAGCAACAATTGCTAATACTGCAGTTAATAAAATCAGTTTCAACAGTCCACCTCCCCAACCTGAGAACAGATTGGCTAACCAAGCCCATGTTGAACTATCTGCCTCTGGCCTCAAAGTTCAGAAATTCTCTGAATCAGTTCAAGGTGACTTTCAATTTCATGCTGATTGTCAGGAATAAATGTGCAGCACTCCTCCTGGATTAAAGCGCAAGTTCTTCCTTTCGCCGCTAGGGTGAAATCGAGAGCCATACGGTTTTGGAGTACTACAGCTCTCATAGCAGTCAGTTCATCAGTTACTAATTCTAGGGCAGAAAATGTAGCATTGCTCAAAGCTTCGAGCAGTTTAGATAACTTTCTCAGTTCCCAAATTGACTTCACTGCTCCGTATGACTGAATGATACCAGCCCATGATAGGACGTAATCACCCAAGTCCATATGGGATAGTCCTTTGGTACTAGCATGAGCCAAGTCATGATGATAGATCCAGGAAGCATCGACTTGACCTACTGGGTCGGTAGGCCTCTTGACCTCTCGAACGCTCTGAATTTTTTCTTTAGGTAAAGTAGACATGTCGAATAGCTGGAACTAGGTAACCCAGGAAACCACTACCAGACCAGTTTCCTGGTAGCCATTTATATGCTTTTCTTCCGCACACAAAATAAGTTTTCTACCTTAGTAGTGATATTGATAGACTAAAAGCGATTCCCGGTATTCTGAAGTCCTTAGAATATTTTCCAGTAGGGAGTTTCAATTTTCCCGGAAAAGTTAGCTATAGAATTCTTAACAATTCTTAATATAGGTGAAAAATCTGTTACACAACCCCATGCAGTACAGTTGTATACCACAGTTTTGTTACAATGGCTCCACCCTACTTTGGATTCTACTCTGGATGTTCATCGTGCGCACAGCTGCAGTCATAACAGATGGGTTCTCCTGCCATCAGGCGGGTCCTTGGTCGGCCGAATTCCAAAGTCTAGGTCCGGCGTCTGTTGTCGTCGCTTCTTCCCTGACGTCAGTGCAACAGGCGTATAAAGGAACCAGCCGATGCCATTTTCTTCAGTCTTTCTTGCCGCGCGGTGCCCGAAGCAGAAGCAGTTCGCAAGTGCCGGTCGGCCAGCTCCTGAAATTACAAAAATTTTGAAACCGAAGTCTTCTTGAAAGCTAAGTACCTCGTTGGGGAAACTTTTCTTGCCTCAGACCGATGTCAGACAAAGTTAATAATTGTATTTCATGTGGGAAGCAAATACCGCATAAGGATTTCCATTCCCTCTGTATACCTTGTTTAGGCCCAGACCACGACGTCTCGGTCTGTCGCTTTTGTGCTACATTCAACAAACGCACCATTAAGCGTCTGGCGGAGTTCGCCCAGCATTATTTTGGAAAAATGTTTAACTATATTATGTCGTCGGATACTCCGGCTCCAGTTTTGTCTAAAAACCGCAAAGATAAGGACCGACACACGTTGTCCGCGGCCTCTACAGACACCACGCCAAAGCAGACTACACTTGGTCCGGTTCTCAGCGAGGCACCTACGCAGCCCCTGACTACCGACAACACTTCATTGGCGGTGTCTCCTGTGCCCGAGGTCGCAGGCTCCTCGGCCCACACCCCGACTACAGATACCGAAGCCACTCTTGGCGTTGAACCTCAAAATGTGGACGGGTCTACCAACACTCAAGGTGTCTTCAGACCTTCCTCTTCTTTTTCCATCAAGGCTTTCACTAAGTCTAAAGCAGCCATGCATTCCAAGAGACAAGCTACACAGGGCACATCTCCAGGCTCCATGCCTAAAAAACAGATGCTTAAAATGGCCGAGGATTTAATTACTCTTATCAGGGGTTCTCTACCTCTTCTGGACAAAAGGCCCAGAGTGGAGGAAGAATCCCCCTCCTCTGATAAGGAGGGCTCCATTATTTCAGAGCACTCTGATGATCAGGAACATTCTTACTCCCCTTTTGAAGACTCTGATGCAGAGGAGTTTATTCCTTCTGTATGCCCCCCCAAAGGATTACTCATTTGGGGAAACTATGCATACCTTAAGGGAACACTTCCACTGGGAAAGCCAAGATTATTCCGATTCCAAGAAAAGGCTTAGGGAATTTCTCTTGCTACCTCAGCACAGGCCTCTGGCTATACCTCCTGTCTTGGACATCCTAGATGATGTTTACTTGGAGGCCTGTCTTAACCTGGATTCTCTGCCTCCAGCCCCAGTCAAGCCTGACAGGTACTACAGGGTTCCTGACTCTCACCAATTTCTATACAAAAGCCATGCTGCTGACCCAGAAACCATCTCGCAGGGTCCCAAGGGAATTAAGGCCTCCACTGCTAAAAATCCATTACCTTCCGAGAGAGATTCCAGATCATTAGAAAGGTGGGGAAAAAAGGTATATACCTCGGCTACCTTAACCGTGAGGCCCTTAAACTGTCAGTTCCATATGCTAAAATACCAACAGTTTTTGTTATCACAATTGAAAAGTAAAATGTCACAACATGAACAACCAGACTTGAAGGAGTTGCAGGATTTGATGCATAGTGCAGAACAAGTGGGTAAGCATACCTTACAATGTGGTTTTGATGCTCTAGAGGCCTCATGTAGAGCCGCTGTTACAGGATCAGTCATACGTAGACATGTCTGGCTCAAGGAACAAACCTTGCCTGATCATGTCAAAGCTAAATTACTAGATGCCCCTCTACAAAAAGATGTATTATTTGGTGATAATGCCGAGGAGGTATTAAGGAAAATGGAGGAAAAGGCTAAATCAATGCAAACTGTGAAAGATTTTCTACAGGTACAACCCCCACGTTTCAGTAGAAATTGGCCTTCCAAAAATTGGTCCTTTCCAGCCATGGACAGACCCCAAAGAGGTAGATACAGGCGCCCGAGGGGCAGAGGACAATCCCGAGGATTGTTAGAGGCAGACAATGGCAAGCTCCTACACAGAGGTGGTGAGGATAACTCGCAATCATTCAGAAAGCAAGCCCAATGACTTTCCCCTTTGCATGCCAAGCAAGACTCAAATGGCAGCCCCCTTAGGAGGAAAACTGGCATTATTTTCAAAAAATTGGCATATTGTCACAAAAGACAAATGGATCCTGGACATTATAAACAGAGGCTACAGATTCCATTTTCACACCCTTCCAAAAATGAGAGGCATGCCAAACCCGCCACACAATCAAAGGACAGAGGCACAAAGGCAAATTGCAGATCTCATAGACATGAAAGCTATTCAAGAGGTACCTACGCAAGAACAAGGTCAAGGTTTTTATTCCAGACTATTCCTGGTACCAAGGAAGGGAAAAGATTGGAGACCTATTTTGGACCTATCCATCCTAAACACATTTCTACTCGTACCAAAATTCAAGATGCTCACTCTACAGCAGCTTCTTCCCATGCTGGGCAAGGAGTCTTGGCTGGTAACATTGGACCTCAAGGAGGCATACCTGCATGTCCCAATCAGACAAAATTGCAGAAGATACCTCAGATTTCTTGCAGGTTCAACCCATTATCAATTCTCTGCATTGCCCTTTGGCTTATCTACTGCGTCCAGAGTATTCACGAAATGCCTGGCATCAGTAATTGCCTACTGCAGACTTCAAGGGATACAAATATACCCCTATTTGCACGACTGCCTGATCCAAGCGGACAGCAAGCACATTCTTCTAAAACATCTGGCTTATGTAATAATGTTGTTGAACTCTCTGGGATACACAGTCAACGAAAAGAAATCAAAGCTAATACCCTCTCGGAAGATAATTTTCCTGGGTGCCAACTTGGACACAAACACCCAGATGGCCTACCTCACTCCAGAGAAGCAGGGGCAACTAACTCAATACTTCAGAGCACTAGCAAATGGCACCAGGCTGACTGCAAGGAAAATCCTGCAGGCTCTGGGATTCATGGCATCTTGCATCTTACTAATCCCATGCGCAAAGCTGCATATGAGGAAACTTCAATGGTACCTGAAAACCTATGGTCTCAACACAGCCACGGTTTGGAAACATTAATACCACTAATTCCATGTCTACAAAAGGAATTTCTGTGGTGGGCTCAAGCATGCCAAACACAGGTCTTCCATTCAGCAAGCCTCAAGCAAATCAAGTCATCACAACGGATGCCTCTGACTACACCTGGGGGGCACACATGACAGATTGGTGCATTCAGGGCAAATGGTCCCAAAAAGAAAAGCACCTTCACATCAATCAAAAGGAAATGCTAGCAGTAATAAATGCTATTATAGCTTTCAAAGACCTTCTGCAACCAGGTCAACTATTGATGAGAACGGACAACACCACAGTTATGTGGTAAATAAACAGGGAGGAACACATTCATACCCCCTATGCAGACTGGCCATGTCACTTTGGAACATGGCCATGGACTTACAAATCGAACTACAAGCACAGTACTTGCCAGGCAAGGAAAACACGCTGGCAAACAACCTAAGCAGAAATATGACAGATCCACACGAATGGAAGTTGCATTCAAAGGTTTTTACAGAAATAATCCAACCATGGGGAAGGCCAGACATAGATCTCTTTGCCTCCCACAAAAATCACCAATTGACAAAGTTCTGCTCAAGGATTTTCCATCCAAAGGCCTGGAGAAGTGGACGCTCTCTCTTTCAGTTGGACATTAATGACAGTTTATGCCTTCTCACCTCTTCCTCTGCTGCCCAAAGTTCTATTGAAAACCAGAGCAGACAGACCAAAGATGATTCTCATTGCTCCAGACTGGCCAAGACAACACTGGTACCCACTCCTGAGGAGCCTGACGCATTCCCCACCATGGACCCTGCCTCTAATGCCTCTTCTCTTGACTCAGCACGGCTTCAAAACTCTTCACAGCCAGCTAAAAACACTCAATCTAGCCGCATGGAAGATTCCTTAACATCACAACAGACCCTACTCTCCAAGGAGGTACAGGATGTCATTTTGGAGGCCAGAAGGCAGTCCACTAGAAAAGCTTACTCCACAAAACGGAAATGGTTTTGTGTCTGGAATGAGAGAAAGGGCCAGGATCCTGGAAAACTGAATTTACCTGAAATACTACAGTATCTAGCTGAGCCGCTAAGCAGTGGACTTTCATTCTCCTCCATCAAAATCCATGCCTCAGCCATTTCTGCAGAATACAACACCGATCCCCCCTTATTCTCTCACCCTCTCTTAAGACAGTTCCTCAGAGGGGCTAAGAATCTAAGACCCCCAAGGAAACAAGCAATACCTGCTTGGGATCTTAGTTTCATTCTGGAAAAACTGACCTTGCCTCCCTTTGAGCCAGCTGCCTCATCAGATTTGCAATATTTGTCCTGGAAAACAGCTTTCCTTCTGGCTATTACCTCAGCTCGTAGAGTTTCAGAACTACAAGCTCTCATGGCTGTGCAGCCTTTTATAATCTTCCATCAGGACAGAGTTTTCTTACGAACCAACCCGTCCTTTATGCCTAATGTGGTATCCAGGGTAGCTTTGAATCAGGCCATACACTTACCTACCTTTTATCCTAATCCTCAAAACAAAGGGGAGAGATTACTACATTCCTTGGACATCTACAGACAACTGCATTATTATTTGGACAGAACAAAGCCTTTCAGAAAATCAGAACAGATCTTTGTGTCCTATGCTGTAGGAGCTCAAGGAAAGCCAATTTCCAAACAGACAATCTCAAAATGGATAGCCCACTGCATACGCTTTTGCTATTCTTTTCATAGCAAAACTGTACCTACAGGCATCAGATCTCACTCCGCAAGGGCCACAGCTACCTCTGCAGCTTTCCTCAGAGAAGTTCCTACCAAAGATATTTTGGAAGCAGCCACTTGGAGTTCTGTGCATACCTTCTCCAAGCACTACCACCTACCATTATACTCCAAAACTAGAGCAGGCTTTGCCACTGCAGTCTTGCAGGGCATCCTGGCTCCTCCTAGTTCCACCTAATGCCTACCACCCCTTTCTTAGCTTTGGGATTCTACCCATCTGTTATGACTGCAGCTGTATGCATGATGAACATAGTACAGTTTTGTACCTACCATAAATGTAGATGTTAGAGTGCTAATACAGCTGCAGTCCAGGTTTCCCTCCCTCCTTCCCCTTTTGGGACAGGCCTATTGGCTAACACCTCCTCATACAACCTGATTGGGGTATTCATTTATGGTGTATTTGCTTGCAACTACTGTATTTTGATTATATTGCATTGCTTTATTACACAAATTTATGTATTGCCTTCCTTCTGGGGGCGCCTGACATCTGGGGCAAGAAAAACTGAAGAAAATGGCGTCAGCTGGTTCCTTTATACCCCTGTCGCACTGACGTTAGGGAAGAAGCGACGACAACCGACGCCGGACCTAGACTTTGGAATTCGGCTGACCGAGGATCCACCTGACGGCAGGAGAACCCATCTGTTATGACTGCAGCTGTATTAGCACTCTAACATCTACATTTATGGTAGGTACAAAACTGTACTTTTTATCAAGTCTTTGAAAACACACAGTTCCATTTTGACGGAGGGACAACTGTAATGCTACCTTGTGTTTTGAGAACCTTTGAGTCATAGACCAGATTCATCCAAGTCTCTTCAATCCCTAAAGGGACCATATTTAGCATCAATCCCCCATGAACCGTAGGAATGGCAGTGCAGATCCAACATTTGGAGACATAAAGGGATGATGTATAAGCATATTTTATTGCTTGGTAGGTGTTGAATTGTAGATGCCACGCAGTTCTTTTGGCATGAGGTATGACTGGAGCAGGAAATAGAAATGGCCATAGTAAGAAGACGATAACAAAAAGTCACCATAATAGTTATGCAGTGCTTCTGTGGAAATGGTGGTTTTGATTGCATTTTTGTATCTGAATGCAGAAGTGTCGCGATTGGAGAAATGTCCGTCATCAGGTACTGGGACAGTATGACTTCTAGTTCGAGAAGCAATAGGTGAGGAATCTGGAGCTGTAAAAGGTAAAGGTGTTTGATCTTCAGATAGGAAGACTTTCTTAACGTGTGATATATGAATCCAGGTAGGTGAGCCTTGTAATCGTATCGCTGAAGATGTCAGTAGAACTAGGTAGGGCCCCTTCCAGCGAGGTTGCAGTGCTGTTTTTCGGGAGAAAGACTTGACATATACCCAATCTCCTGGTTGCAGTTCAGAAGACAGGAAAAGATCACAGTTATGTTGTGCCACTGCTACTTGGCGGTGATAACACTGTAAGAAAGAAACAAGAGAAGTGCAGTATACAATAACATCGTGATCAAAGGCATCATACTCGGAAAGGGGTGGTGGAGTCATGGGCATGCGCATAGGGTGACCCATGAGGATTTCACAAGGAGAAAGACCTTTAGTAGGATGTACTTGTGCTCTCTTAGAGAGCAAAGCTAGAGGTAAGGCCTGTACCCAAGTGAGGCCTGTTTCAGTAGTAATTTTTTCTAGTCTGGTTTTTAGTGTTTGATTCATACGTTTGATAATGCCAGATGCCTGCGGTCGATATGGGCAGTGAAATTTTAAAGTGATACCCAACATAGTACACAGCGAGTCAATTAACTGAGCTGTAAAATTTGTTCCACAATCTGAATGTATATAACAGGGAACACCAAATCGAGGTATAAATTCATAACAAAGTTTCTTAGCAACTGATATAGCATTGTTCTTTACACATGGGTATGCTTCTAGCCAGCCAGAAAAAATAACAGTTAAAACATTTAAAACGAGCACATATTGGTAATTCAATAAAATCCCATTGCAAAGCACAAAATGGTCCTAGTGGTTTTGGCAAGGGTTGTGCGGAAGCCATTGTGCCTTTTGAAATATTGTACTGTAAACAAATGGAGCATGTGCTCAGAGTGCTGTACAGAAGCAGAAAGCCTTGGGGCAAACCAATCCCTTTGGTTTTGTTTTATTAAAGCTTGTACCCCAACATGGGCTGGCAAATGATCAGCTTTAATGAGGGAATTTAGCATCGATATAGGGCAGACCAATCTGCCATCTGGATGTTGCCAAAGTGAATCAAAGCGTTTAAAACAATTGATGTTAAGTTGTCTATCTCGCCTTCATTCTTGCTGGATGGGTTCAGAGCCGATCCTTGGCTCCGACTCAGCCTTCTAGTAAAGCTCGAGAGCTATTTACTGGCTCGAGGCCTCCCCATATCCCACAATGCTTGGCGCTAGATACCCAGATCTCATTTGCCGCTTCAGCTACGAGGTTGTGTTTTTCTGGCTCAGGTCGTATTCTTCCTTTTTTTCTATTTTCAGCTAATATTTAACTATTTTTTTTAGAGATAGATTGTCTTTACGTTGTAGTATAGTTATACTGTGTATCCCTTAGTTTGTCCCACTTAGGAAACTCATTTTCTGTTAGAGAGTTTCTACCCTCCCCCCTTGTTTCTTCTCTATTAGTGGCTAACCCCCCCCCCTTGTTGTACCTATAGGAGTAGTGTTTAGTCTTCTAGTTTTTTTTTGTATATTTTTTATTGAGGTTAAGTGTGCGTGATAGTTTTTTTTTCTGCTTATTATTGTTAGCTTATCTAGTGCGGACATGTGAGTGTGTGTCTGTGCCTTGTTTTAAGCACTAGTGTAAGTTTTCTCTTTTTGGTATCCCCGGGCCAGTATGTCCAAGGATGCCAAAGTTTCAGGCTTCAAGAAGTGTGACTTGTGCTGTCAGAAGATGTCTCTGACAGACGGTCACACTTCTTGCGTTTATTGCCTGGGTTCCCTACACCTACAGGACTCCTGCTCAGTCTGTCATGCCTTCAGCCCGAGAGTCCTGCAGGAGCGTAGGAACAAGCTTATTTTGTGAGGCCTACTCAAGCCAGAGGGATCCCCGGCAAAGCCTCAGTCGGGGAAATCCTCAAAGCACGCCAAGCCGTCGGCTCCCAGTTCGGAGCCGTCGCCGGGTGGAGCATCTGCCTCCTCTTCGGCTCCGGCTGGAGCTGACACCTCTAGACCTCAATCGGCTCCGACTTTACTGTCATAAGGGTCATTGGGCCGAAAACGTTTTAGGTCCCCTTCCGTAGAATCGGTTTGCTCTGCTCCAAGGTCACCGTTGCTTCAGTCAGAACGAAGCCATAGGTCCCACTCCTCTCGGTCTTCTAGGTTATCCGACCATGACATGGAGAGGGTGTTCAGTAGACTACTTAAATTGCAGGCCCTGGCCAAGATGTTAACCAGCCCTTCCCAACAGACTCTGGCTGTCCCCGGTGTCTTCAGCAGTTCCTCCTCCAACTCCCCTTTTTTGTTCTGAGCCGGAGCTGGTTGGGGCTCTAATCTTGGAAATGTCCGAGCCGATACCACACCTTTCGGCTCCTTCGCCTGCTCCGATCTCTTCATTGGTTCCTTCATTGGAGGGATCTGGGCGCCGGGACTCCGTCGGCTCCAAGGGGGCGAGTGGCATCGGACCCTTGTCAGACCCCATTCTCCCTCTTGGGGTTTGGCAAAGGTGAGCTTGGCCCCGACATCGGCCTCGTAGCCGTCCCTCTCTGTGCCGGGAGGGGTTCACGTCTCTTAGGAGTGGGGACCCTCTGCTCTGCCTGACAGTGGCGCCTTCGAGGTCATGAGGAACGTGCTGACTCCTGAGTCGGCTCCTCGATCTGCCCCTTCGGCTACTCCCCCATGGTGCCTGCATCGGTCTCTGGCCACCCTCCTGACCCCAAGCGTGGAGAACAGCCGCTCCAGGCCGCCCCATTGGGCGTATCTTCCTCTTTCGAGGCCTCCCCTTATCATTCAGAGGAGCCCTCTCGAAGAGAAAATGTAAGAGGAAACATGTTGACTCCCCCGAGTTAGTCATGTCTGATACAGACTTGGAGGATTCAGAGGGGTTCCTGAAATCCCCCTCTGAGGATGTCTCTTTCAGACATCCAAGAGATCCTTAAGCAGAGGGGGAACTGGACTGCCCTTAACCCTTCCTAGGACGAGTCGGTGTACCTGGACGCGTTTGATTCTCACCCTTCCACCTCCTGGATGTCTCCACCCTTCAACCCGCTCATGGAAGTGGTGGCTCGAAGGACGTGGTCAGCCCCGGCCACAGTGGAACCAACTCCCCGCAGGCCCACTAAGTTCATTACAGCCCCACCCGACAATTTCTGACAAAAGGTGTCCCTGTTGATGCCATTGTGGTGGCAGCAGCCACTAAGGAGTTGGCTGACCCTTCGGTGCCTGTTTGTCCACCTAATAGAGTCTAGGACAGTGGGCAGGTATGGGAAGCGGATGTTTTCTTCAGCGACTTTTTCCATGCGGTCGCTGAATTATCTGTGCCATTTCACCCGCCTTCAAAGGGATCTTCTCAAGGAACTGGGTGATACCCTTCAGGATCCATCAGCTGCGGGGGCTCAGGATAAGATTAATTCCCAGCTGGCGACCCTTAACTCTATCGTCAACTCCTCCATATGGCTCATTTCTTATGCAGCTGATGGGGCGAGTAGGGCTGCAGGTACAGGCGTGACTCTGAGAAGACATGCCTGGATGCTGTTATGTAACTTTGACACCTTTAAGGCATCCTTCACCAATACCCCCTTCGATGGTTCCGTTCTGTTTGGACCACAGGTGAAGGATACCCTTACCAGGTGTGAGCAGGAAGGTAAGACTCTCTCTGCTGTGGGAGTC
Source organism: Protopterus annectens (assembly GCF_019279795.1). Taxonomy (NCBI): domain Eukaryota; kingdom Metazoa; phylum Chordata; order Ceratodontiformes; family Protopteridae; genus Protopterus; species Protopterus annectens. The sequence goes on along the minus strand of NC_056733.1, from coordinate 952,997,030 downwards.
CATTTTTCTACTCCCTCTAGACCATACCCTAAAGGTCAGAAGAGTGGAAAAATGTGGTTTTGGACTCCCCAGGGAGTCGTGCCTGACGCACGTGGCGAGTTTCCCTCCAGGGGCAGAGGAGGGAACAATAATAGACGCCGCCCAAGGGGCAGAGGGGGTCTGCAAAATCAGGGTAGCAGAGTCTTTCTCTGACCAACCCTTTTAAGCACCCCTGTGGGGCTGCCCGACTGTCCACCTTCGGAGGCAGTCGGGGGAAGATTGTCACTGTACCCAGAAGCCTGGCAACTCCTCACACAAGACAAATGGGTACTGTCCATCATATCCGAGGGTTACAAAATCCCCTTTGTCCACACTCCTGTACAAACAACCAGGTCCCTTCCAGATGTTCCACCCGGTCTAAGGGAACAAGCAGTGCTAGAAATTTCAAAACTGCTGAAAAAAAATCCAGCCAGGACCAGCAAGGATCCGGGATTTACTCCAAGTTCTTTTTTAGTACCAAAAAAGACAGGGGACTGCAGACCCATTTTGGATCTCAGCAGGTTAAACAAATCTGCTCAAAGAACGAAGTTCCGGATGGTCACGCTTCAGTCCATTCTTCCTTTTTGGGTTAGGACAATTGGATGTGCTCCATAGACCTTCAGGATGCGTACTACCATATCAAAATGGACAGACTCTCCAGAAGGTTTCTCTACTTCCAGCTGGGAGCCAGTCACTATCAATTCAGAGCCCTGCCCTTTGGTCTTACCACAGCCCCCAGGGTGTTCACCAAATGCATGGCAGTGGTTACGGCTCACCTGAGATGGCGAGGTTTCCAGGTGTTTCCATATCTAGACAACTGGCTCCTTACTGCTTCCACTAGGCATCAGCTATTGCGAGCCAGGGATTATGCCATCCAAACTTGCTTCGAGCTAGGTATCTCAATAAATTTCGAAAAGTCTGCATTGTCGCCTTGTCAATCTATAACCTTTATAGGCGCAAGATTAAATACAAAAGAGCTGTCTGCAAAACTTCCTTTAGACAGAGTATCAGACATTCGCCGACATGTGCAGGTCTTACTGCAGTGCAAGAGGATTCAGGCCAGATTTGTACTGAAAACTTTGGGTCTCATGGCAGCAGCAATCACATTACTTCCCCTGGCTCGTTTTCACATGCGGATTCTTCAGTGGATGCTTTTTACCCAGTGGTCTTTTCAACAACTTCCGATGTCTCACAACATAATCACTCAATCATGCAAAGACCACCTGACTTGGTGGATGGTCTCCCCTCTAGTACTTCATGGCCGACAGTTTGTTCTTCCTCCTCCTGTTGCCATGGTGACCACGGATGCCTCCCTGATCGGGTGGGGGGGGGGGCATTTTCAGGGCAGGACTGTCCAGGGCACTTGGCAACCTCTAGAGTACCACTTGCACATAAATGTCTTGGAGATGAGCGGTGCTTTTAGCGTTGCAAGCTCTTAAGGACTCTACCCACCGGGACTATTGCAATTCAAACAGACAATATGTCTGTAGTGTGGTACATCAACAAGCAGGGCGGAACCAAGTCCTATCCCTTATGTCGAGAAGTACTCAGACTCTGACAGTTGTTTTCTTTTCGCCTTCTTTCTTGCGTCCCACCCTCCATCCCCCTAGCCTGGATAGATGGAGAAGAGTCCCTTTTTGAGGCCTTCTTCCTCTGGCTGAGTCTTATCTGGTTACGTCCTTCTCTGATTTAGTACTGTAGGGAAACCTTGTAGTTTGGACAGGTGTTCTTGAAATTTTCTTCTGTAGTGTTAGCTCTGCCAAACGAGATCTGGGTATCTAGCGCGCCAAGCATTGTGGGATATGGGGAGGCCTCGAGCCAGTAAATAGCTCTCGAGCTTTAGTAGAAGGCAGAGTTGGAGCCGAGGATCGGCTCTAAACCCATCCAGTAAGAAAGAAGGTGAGAAGAAAACTAACATGGAACGTTATGGTAGTACATAACTTCTTATTAGACAGCCATGTTTTTCTTTCTGATTCTGAAACCTCATCCTGTAAGGCTTTTAACACTGTATCATCAAAAGTTGTCATGGATTGTAACAGCTGCAAAAAGTGACCCTGAACAGTTTGTTAGAAAGCCTGTTTAGCAGCCCAGTCAGCAAAATTATTGCTCTTACTTTCGAAAGTATCATTGGATTGATGGTCTGCGCATTAAACAGCAATTTCAGAAGGTAACAAGTCTTGTAATTATTGATATAAAAATGATTTTTAATGGGTGTTCCGGAAGATGTTAGGAACCCCCCGTTCTTTCCATAACATACCGAAATCATATACAACACCATGGGCATAACGGGAATTAGTATAAATGGTAACAGACTTGCTTTTAGCTAGTTTGCATGCATTTGATAATGCCACTAATTCCGCGACCTGCACAGAGGCGCCTGTAGGTAATCGTTCTGATCGCAATACTTCAGTCTGTGTACAGACTGACCAAGCAGCTTGGAATTCTCCGGAGTTTGTTCTTAAACAGGATCTGTCAATGAAAAGAACTAAATCAGGATTTTGTAAAGGAGTATCATATAAATTTAACCTAGGAGAAAGAACAGTTAACTACTAGTACGCAGTCATGTGGCTCGCCCTCATCTGAGGTCGGTGTTAAAGAAGCTGGGTTTAGTGGTGGGCAGCGTTTAACTTGTAAAGCGGGATTACCCATTAAACTTGTTTCATACTTAGTAAGACGTGCATTTGAAAAATATTGTGTCTTGGTCTTCAGAAACAATGCCTGAACAGCATATGGGACCGCTAATACCGTGTCATGCCCCAGGGTTAGTGGAGCTGCCATATCTACCAAAATGGCAGCTGCTGCCACAGCCCGTAAGCAAGCTGGGAAACCAGAAGCAACCGGATCCATTTGAGTGCTGTAGTAAGCAATAGGTCGGTAACCTCCAGTGCGTTGCTGAGTTAAGAGGCCTAGAGCAGTTTTATTCCATTCGCAACAAAAGAAAAAAGGTTTTGAATAGTCCAGTAATCCTAAGGCAGGAGGATTTACCAGGGCCGTTTTAATGGCCTGGAAAGCCTCATCGTGCTGTGACGTCCAGGGTAGAGGGTCTGTAATGTCTTTTTTTCAAATGTTGCAGCAGAGGGGCTGAAAGTTCCGAAAAATTAGATACCCACTGTCTGCAGTATCCCGCTAGACCAAGGAACCCTCTCCACGTTACAGGACGTGGTGCATTTTGAATGGAACTGATTCAGTTAGGGAGTGTCCGACGAGAACCCATTTCAGTAATATGTCCTAAATACTGCATTTTGTCTTGACAGTATTGTAGTTTATATTTATTTACTTTAAATCCTCTTGCAGCTAAAAAATGTAATACTAAAAGGGAATCTTCCTTGCATGAGGTACTGTCTGGAGAGGCTACAAGTATATCATCCATATATTGAACTAAAACTGAACGTGACAGTAATTGTAAATCTTGTAACTGTCTATGCATCTCCCTTGAAAATAAAGTTGGGGATTCTACATACCCCTGGGGCAATCAAGTCCAAGTATACTGTTGCCCTTTGTAGGTAAAAGCAAACAAATATTGACCATCAGGATGTACTGGAATAGAGAACAAAGCCGATGAAATAACTATTACTGTAAAATATCTAGCTGTAGGTGGGATACAACTTAAAATAGTAGCTGGGTTTGGCACAATTGGGAAGACAGGCATAAGTGCTTTGTTAGCTTCCCATAAGTCTTGTACAAATCTGTAAGCTTGTTTACCAGGTTTCTTCACTGGCAATATGGGAGTGTTACAAGGGCTTGTGGTGGGTACTATGATCCCTTGCTGTTCTAGTGCAGAAATAACAAGGGCTATACCAGAGATAGCCTCAGCCGTCAGAGTACTATGATACTCGTGGCAACTTTGCACCTGGTTTTACTTATTTTTACAGGGATAGCTGAAGTTAAAAATCCTACATCATTGTCATGAGTTGTCCACAAGTAAGAGGGTAGGGAATGTAAATCTTCATTTCTGTTAGATTTGGACTGAATACACATAGATTGTAGTGTTATGGTGTCATCCAAGGCTGCCAAAGTAGTGTCCTGTTGGTCTGAAGGTACTTGGAGATGAACTCCAGCTGTGCAAAAAATGGCGGCCTCCATTTTGAAAAGCAAATCTCTTCCTAACAAGTTTAAAGGTGCTGAGGGTCCTACTAAAAATGCATGATTATCCTGCAAGGGTCCCAAAGTTATTGGGACTGGTACGGTTTCAGAATACTCAATAGGTATACCAGAGACACCTACTCCTTTAGTTTGTTAGGGGAATATTCATGGCTGTTCTGCTAGTCAGCATAGATTTAGTCACCCCGGTATCTATCAGGAACGGATATGGTTTATTTTTAACCAGTAACGTGACGTGGTCCGTCTTGATCCACAGGAAGGAAAGGGTACAACGGGGGTTTGGCGTCCAGTTAGAGTTCCATTGTTGTGATGCATCAGTGTACGGTGCTGGTTGTTCAGCCAAGTATGGACACTCATTTTTCCAATGGCCTGCCTGGCCACAATTTAAACACTGTCTACTAGGATTCTGAGGTTGGGTTGACTGCGTACCTTGATAGTTTTGTCTAACTTTATTTGCTGGACCTTGACGCCTACCTCTCCCTCTTCCCCACCCTCGTCCTCTACCTTGGTGACCGGGTTGGCCAAAAGCGTTACACATTTGATTTTGTGCTTGTACTAATTTTTCCTGCAAATCCTTTTTTTCTTTAGCCAAATGGTTAGGTAGGTATTGTACATGCTGAAGTAACTCATGTAGGCCTAAACTAGGCCAATTCAAACATACCTCTTTTAATTTATCTCTCCCTTGAGGGCGTAACCCATCCACAAAAGCAGCTGACAGCCTGCTTTGGGCTGGTCTTTCGGTGGGCTCTATGTATCCGGAATATGCCTCAAAGGCGTCAGTAAGTCGTAAGTACTCATCTATAGGTTCATCTTTCTGTATGATTGATTTAATCTTAGACCATTTGGGGGTAGGTGGCACTATGACTATGGCATCGACTACTCGCTGCCTGACTGCTTCAAAACCGTTTTCCCCTTGTGTCATGTATTTGTATTGGGGTGGGGACATTGGCATGATCCCAGATACGTTTCATTACATCAGCTGGAACAGCGTATTGGAGGACAGCTTTAACTTCTTCTATAGTAGGATTTTGTAAACAAATGTGTCCTGCTAATACGTGTTGGAATTTTGCTGGGTTATTGCGAATAGGCGGAAGTGACTTAGTGATTGCTTGAAAATCAACTGCCGACCACGCCCTAGGTACGACTACAATAGCTGGTTGTCCCGCATTTCTAGCATGTGCTGTATTTGGAACCTCCCTCAATGGAAATACTCCTGCTTCATCTGATGAGCTCGTGCTCGAATCAGCAGTAAAGCTTTGAGATTTATGTGATCTATTGTAACCATCCTTGTCCTCAATTACAGTTGGGCATTGCTTATAATATTTGCCCTTGTGCGAATATACAGTTTTCCTGTTCTGAGGTATTTTCAGCTGACTTGGACCTAAGGTCGAAAAGCATTTGTGCTTTTCTTTTGTGATGTTTCTTTACCTTAGAGCAGGTTACTCTAGGGGATGATTTGCCTGTATCTATCTGATCAGGTTGTTCTATAGCTACTCGGCTAGACTGACCTGCTGTTTCCTGATCTCCACTTTTTGAGTCAGGAATAGTTTGTTCCCTTCGCTGGCCTTTTCCCCTGTGTTGCGGAGCTAACAGTTCCATCCTGAAGTTGTGAAGGCCGATATTGCGGTGGAGGAGCCGTAGGGAGTGGGGGGAACCATGAGTTATCGTCAGATGATTCGGGTATCTGTAATTTATTTAATTATTGTACCAGATATAATCCTTCAGAGGGTGGCTCTTCTAAACGTTTACCGTTTGCTATATCTAGATTCTTAGCAGTTTGTCGTTGTTCTTTTATCTGCTCTTTCAACTTTTGTTGACTATCTTTAAGGCTACTAATGACCATATCCTTTTCTCGTTCTTTAGCCTCACATATCCAGTCATTAAAAGCTGCCCAGCACAACCCTGGTATTGTTCCTTTCTTTTTTAACTTTTTCTGTAAATTATTCAGAACATCCTTATTAAAACTACCATTTTCCGGAAATGCTAGATCGCCGTCATCTTTAGTAAGGGCGATCCACTGATCCAAAAACATACAACTGTTCCAAGACACCCGATAAAACATATAACCAGCTGGTGTACCTTTTTCTGGCTCATTTATTTTCCCCGCACTTGCTCCCATTTTCACTCAATACCCCACTAGCACTCAAACTATACCTGTTTAACACTGGTCTAGCTAAGGCGCTAAAAACGTCTCGTTACCCCACTATCACTCAATAAGCTATACCTGTTTAGTCACAAGTCTAGCTAAGGCGTTATAAAAGCGTCTTGTTACCCCACTAGCATTCCTCCTTTCATACGTAGGACGCCAGTATTTTCCATATTAACCCCACTCTCGTACTGCGCATTTAACCCCACTCTCGTACTGCGCATTTAACCCCACTCTCGTACTGCGCATTTAACCCCACTCTCGTACTGCGCATTTAACCCCACTCGCATGCGCGATTATTAACCCCACTCTCGTACTGCGCATTATTAACCCCACTCTCGTACTGCGCATTATTAACCCCACTCTCGTACTGCGCATTATTAACCCCACTCTCGTACTGCGCATTATTAACCCCACTCTCGTACTGCGCATTATTAACCCCACTCTCGTACTGCGCATTATTAACCCCACTCTCGTACTGTGTATTCAAAGCAGAAAAGAAATGCATGCCACATACCTTAAAACGACTGAATGAGAGAAATCATAACTTGTCAGACATTAAGAAAAAAAAAAATTATTCGTAAAATTTTGAAGGCAGACAGGGACAGAAAAATGAAAGAAATACTACAGGGACAAAAAAAACCTGCCGTGGGCCCTTTAGCAGTATTTTGTTCAGTTCCTGACTGCTGCAGATTGCTCTTAATTCAGATCCGAGTAAACTGCACCAATTGTTAAGTCGTACATTACTTTGTAAATGAAGAATACAGCTCTTTCTCTCTTTCAGTGTTTTTTATTAACCTACAAGTACACATGTGCGGGAGCCTCATGGAAAGTACCAGGGAGACTCCCAGAACAAGGGAATAAACAAGCTTATGTACTAGTAATGGTGCTGACAGTATAAAAATATGAAACTGAACCAATTAGATTATTACACAGGGCAATTAACCAATCAAAGGTTTACTGTAAACAAGACAATTCACATCATATCTCTAGGCAAAAAGAGAAAATCGGATGCACTTCCATAAAGGGCATATTTCCTGCTGTTAGGCAGATTCTTGTTCAGCATTTTCTTCATTGTTCAGAGTTCATTCAGAGTTCACAATTCACAGTACATTTTGCGTACAGACTATCACGTACTCAATTTCCTCAAACACATGCTTTGGCTGTTCATATTCTACACTCCGGTCAAGCCTTCCTTAGAACCCTGGGACTTGACTTTGATACTTCAGTCTGTCTCAGGTTCTCCTTTTGATTCATGTGATTTGCAGTTTTTGTCATGGAAAACCTTACTTCTAGTAGCACTTGCCTCAGCAGGAAGAGTATCTGAGCTGCAGGCTTTGAGTGTCAAGAGTCCTTACTTGATCTTCCACACGGATAGGGTGTCCCTTTGTACTGACCCTTCTTTCTTGTCCAAGGTAATTTCTGGATTGTCCATTAGTCATTCTATTGACCTGCCAGATGTTCTTCGTGTTTCAGTGTTGCAGTCATTACATTTGGGTAATCTGCTGGCAGGTTGCACTCAAGTCGGCCTGATTAACAAAGTCTTGGGTCCTGCGTCGGTTGCTGTCCCTCCTTCCATGACGTCAGGTCGTTGGGGGTATAAAACATGCAGTCGACGCCATTACATCAGTCTTTCTTGCCGCGTGGTGCCCGAAGCAGAAGCGGTTCGCAAGTGCCGGTCGGCAGACTCCTGAAATTTTCATTTGAGTTTCAGAACCGAAGTCTTCTAAAAGCCAAGTACCCCATTGGGGAAACTTTTTCGTGCCCCTTACCGATGTCAGTAAAAGTTAATAGTATTACTTTGGGAAACAAATACCTCATAAGGATTTTCATTTGTACTGTATTCCTTGCCTAGGCCCTGACCACAAAGTGCCTTGCTGCTGGTTTTGTGCTAAATTTAATCAACGCACTATTAAACGTCTGTATATTTTTGCTTCTGAATATTTTGGCTCAACATTTAACTATCCAGAAATGTTGTCTGTTAGCAATCCGGCTACCGGAATACCTAAAAAAATGCAAAGAAAAAGACAGTCTAGGTCCAAAACCGACTAAGCTTCTCCTAAGCCAGTCACTGGTGCGCCAGTACTTAGTGAGACGCTTTCGCAGCCCCTGATTCCTGCTACTTTTTATTCGCAGGCCTCTACTGAGACCCATTCGGAGTCTGATATGCCGTGAGATACTTGATCCCATGGATGTTTCAATCTTAAATGGGTCTGGAGCCGCTGAGCGGCACCGGCTTCTGAGGGTGTTTTCAGGCCTAAAGATTTGTATATTAAACCGACGCCATCTTCAAAACTAAGGCCAAAAACTATGTCTATAAGACGCTTGGGCCACGTATACGGGCCCCAATGCTTAAAAAACAAATGATCAAAATGGCGGAGTATTTAATTACCTTGATCAGGGGTACCCATCCCCCTCCTCTTGAGGCCTAGGCAAGGCGCTGACTATGAATCTTCAGATCAGGTTTTTATTTCTTATGATTCCTCTTCTGATCAGGAATTATCTATTCCCACTTATGAGGACTCTGATGCAGAAGATTCCATCTCTTCTGCTTCTTCTGAGGATTTTTCTTTTGGAGAAACTTTGCATACCATAATGGAACACTTTCACTGGGAGAGTCAGGATTTCTCAGAATCTAAAGAGACTTGGAGATTTTCTTCTTCCTCAGCATAGACCTTTGGCTATACCTCCTATTCTAGACATTGATTGTTTTCTCAGAATCCAGTACAACTCCGGATTCCCTGCCTCTGGCTCCTAGTAAGCCAGACAGATACTACAGGGTTCCTGACTCCCACAAATTACTTTTTAAAAACCCTACTGCTGACCCTAAGACAATTTCTCAGGGTCCCAAGGGCGTTAAGGCCTCTACAGCTAAAAATCCTACCCCTTCTGATAGAGATTCCAGGGTGCTGGATAGATGGGGCGAGAAGGTTTACACGTCTGCAACCTTGGCAATCAGGGCTTTAAGCTGTCAATTTCATATGCTTAAATATCAACAGCATGTCATGGGTTTACTTAAGCAGAAAATTATGTTGATTTCTGACTGTGTGGAGAATAAAGAGTTGCAGGATTTATTGCATTCAGCTGAACAAGTTGGAAAACTTACTTTGCAATGTGGTTTTGATTCCTTGGAGTCCTCTTGCAGGGTCGCTGTAACTGGATCTGTGATCAGAAGGCATGCTTGGCTCAGAGCCAAGTCTGCCTGACAATGTTAAAGCAAAATTGTTGGATGCTCCTTTACAACAGGACAGTCTATTTTGTAATAAGGCTGAAGTTTAGAAAAAAATGGAAGATAAAGCTAAATCTATGCAAACTGAAAGATTTCCTACAAGTGCAGCCACCCAGGTTTAGTAGGCACTGTCCTACTAAGAACTCTTTCCAGTACCCACTAGAGCCGCTCGGGTCAATCCCAGACATTCTAAATGCTCCAGGATTCAATTGCAAGGAACTTTTAGAACAAAGCAATAGGGTGCCTCCACCTCCAAATCTGGAAGCAACAAGGCACCTTCCTGTGGGAAACGGTTTCAATGACTTTCCACTGCAATCACCAAGCACTTCTTTTGGCCGCCCCTTTTGGGGGGAAAACTGGCACTTCATGCACAAAACTGGCAACTGATTACCCAGGACAAGTTGGTTTTAAGTATAGTATCCCAGGGATACAGATTTCATTTCCACACGTTGCTAGTCCCAAACGGATGGCCAGACCTGCCTCCAAATCAGTGGGCAGAGGCAGAAGCAAATTGTCCCTCATGAATATGGGGGCTATTGAACCAGTACCAGAAAAGGAAAAGGGACAAGGTTTTTATTCAAGACTTTACCTGGTACCCAGAAAAGGCAAATCATGGCATCCAATTCTGGACTTCTCCATTCTAAATGTATTTCTGGACATTCCAAAATTCAAGATGCTGACTCTTCAGCAGTTACTACCTATGCTAGGCAAGGATGCCTGGTTGGTAACTCTAGACTTAAGAGGCTTACCTGCATATCACAATCAGGGAATCTTGCAGAAGATGCATCCGCTTCAAAGCAGGCTGTTTGCATTACCAGTTCTCTGCACTGCCCTTTGTCTTATCTGTTGCACCCAGAGTCTTCACAAAGTGCTTGGCACCAGTAATTGCATTTTGCAGGCAAAGAAATATTCAAATTTATCCATAACTGGACGATTGCTTAATTCAGGCAGAAAGCAAGGGCACTCTTCTAAAACATCTAGCATTTGTAAAAAGGCTTATAACTTGTCTAGGTACACCATAAACGAAAAAAATCACAACTGGTACCCCCTCAAATTACATTCCTGGGTGCAAGCTTGAATACAACTGCCCAGATGACTTAACTTACGCCAGACAGAAATTCAATTGATGACTTGCTTCAAACAGGTGGCCACAAAAACCCACCTATCTGCAAAACAAATTCTGCAGGCCTTGAAGTTCATGGCATCCTGCATTCTTCTATTTCCACATGCAAGACTGCATATGAGTGGTACCTAAAAAGCTTATGGAGTCAACATTGTCACAGCCTGGAAACAATGATTCCTATCATTTCTTGCCTGCAATTAGAGTTCCTATGGTGGGCAGAGGCCTGCCACCAAAACAAGGGACTGCCATTTATTCCACCCCCTGCTGCCCAAACCCTGACTGCAGACGTATCAGACTATGCTTGGGGGGCACATCTGGCAGAGGAAGATGCATTCAGGGCGAATGGAGCCCAAATCAAATGCACCTAAATATCAATCAAAAAGAGATGCTAGCTGTACAGAATGCTCTGACAGCCTTCAAGGGCCATCTTCATCCAGGACAACAACTGATGGACACACCACAGTCATGTGGTACATAAACAAGCAGGGGGGATGCACATTTCTACCCTATATGCAGACTAGCCATGGCATTGTGGAACATGGCCTTGACTTATCAGATACATCTACAAGCTCAATTCCTGCTAGGAAAGCAAAATACTCTGGCAGACAGACTAAGCAGAAATCTTAGACCCGCACAAATGGAAACTGGATCCACAAGTCTTCAGCATGTTGACACGCAAATGGGGGAGCCCAGTCAGATGATTTTGCCTCACCCCAAAACTCTCCATTGGACAAATTCTGCACAAGAATTCATCTCAAAAAAGCTTGGAAAGTGGATGCTCTCGCCTTCAGCTGGAAAAACCTATCAGTCTTTGCCTTCCCCCTCTGCCTCTGCCTCTGCTCTCCAAGGTCTTACTAAGTCACACGAAAAAACAAAAATGATTCTGATTGCTCCAGACTGGCCTTGCCAATACTGGTACCCGCTCCTGCGCAATATGTCGCACCTGCCTCCGTGGTACCTGCCTCAGACACCTAACCTACTGTCTTAGCAGAACTGTCAAATTCTGCACACTCTACTCAAAACTTTGAATCTCGCAGCATGGCTAATCAACTAATTTCACCAGTTGCATCTCTCAGCAAACCTGTGATGGATGTCATTTTGGAGGCTAGAAGGCCTAGTACTAAAAAATATTGTGCTGACAAATGGAAAAGATTCTGTGTCTGGAACCAGGCACAAGGAATAACCACAGCAATGCCCAATATTCCTCAGATTCTGCAGTACTTAACTTGGATGCTTCACAATGGCCTATCTTTTTCTTCCATAAAAATCCATGCCTCTGCCATTTCAGCTCATTACAGTACAGAGCCTCCCCCCTTTACTCACCTCTGCTAAAGCAGTACCTCAGAGGGGCCAAAAATTTAAGACCGCCCAGGAGAGCACTAACTTCTACATGGGATCTCAATTTTTTTTTGGAAAAACTCACTCTACCTCCTTTTGAGCCAACTGCTACTGCAGACCTAAAATTTCTCTCTTGGAAAACAGCTTTTCTTTTAGCAGTCACTTCAGCTAGAAGGATTTCAGAACTACAGGCTCTTATGGCAGTGGAGCCTTTCATTATTTTTTTACCCGGACAGGGTGGCTCTCAGGACCAATCCATCCTTTAAGCCTAAAGTGCTATCTTGTGTGGCCCTTAATCAGACCATTCCGTCTGCCAACTTTCTTCCCAAATCCACAGAACAAGGGTGAGCAGATTCTGCATTCATTGGATATACACAGACAACTAATATTCTACTTAAACAGGACTAAATCTCTAAGAAAATCTGAATAATTACTGGTGGCATTTGCTGCAGGGGCAGAGGGAAAGGCTATTTCAAAGCAGACTATTTCAAAATGGATAAGCCATTGTATTCGTTTCTGCTATATGTACCATGGTAAATTTGTCCCCAAGGGGATCAAATCTCATCCCACCAGGGCTGCATAAACTTCTGCAGCCTTTCTCAGAGGGGTTCCTACAAGAGACATTCTAGAATCTGGTACCTGGAGCTCAGTTCATATGTTCACCAAACGTTACAATTTACCTCTCTTCTCTAAATCCAGAACCGGCTTTGCCACTGCTGTCCTGCAGGGACTTATAGCTGGTCCAAATGCTGTACAAATCCATCATCCCAACCATAGCTTTGGGAATCTACCCAAATGTAATGACTGCAACAGTGAAACACGAAGAACGTAGTGCAGTTGTGTACACTTACCATAAATGTAGATGTTCGAGTTTATTCACTGTTGCAGTACTGGTTACCCTCCCTCCAGCCCCCTGTTTTTCTCTATACCTCTCTTCTGTTACTATCTTCAAAAGCCTTTTTTGCTTATTTGCTTTTGTTTGGAGGTATATGTTTTGTGTTTTTTATTCTATACACACACACATATATGTATATGTGTGTCGCTCGCTCTCTCGGTCGCTCGCTCTCTCGGTCGCTCGCTCTCTCTCTCTCTCGATTGCTCGCTCTCTCTCTCTCTCGATTGCTCGCTCTCTCTCTCTCTCGATTGCTCGCTCTCTCTCTCTCTCGATTGCTCGCTCTCTCTCTCGATTGCTCGCTCTCTCTCTCTCGATTGCTCGCTCTCTCTCGGTTGCTCGCTCTCTCTCTCGGTTGCTCTCTCTCGGTTGCTCGCTCTCTCTCTCTCTCTCTCTCTCGGTTGCTCGCTCTCTCTCTCGGTCGCTCGCTCTCTCTCTCGGTCGCTCTCGGTCTCTCTCGGTCGCTCTCTCTCTCTCTCGGTCGCTCTCTCTCTCTCTCGGTCGCTCTCTCTCTCTCTCGGTCGCTCTCTCTCTCTCTCTCGGTCGCTCTCTCTCTCTCGGTCGCTCTCTCTCTCTCTCGGTCGCTCTCTCTCTCTCGGTCGCTCTCTCTCGGTCGCTCTCTCTCTCGGTCGCTCTCTCTCGGTCGCTCTCTCTCTCGGTCGCTCTCTCTCTCTCTCTCGTCGCTCTCTCTCTCTCTCGTGGCTCTCTCTCTCGTGGCTCTCTCTCTCTCGTGTCTCTCGGTCTCTCTCTCTCTCGGTCGCTCTCTCTCTCGGTCGCTCGCTCTCTCTCTCGGTCGCTCTCTCTCTCGGTCGCTCTCTCTCTCGGTCGCTCTCTCTCTCTCGGTCGCTCTCTCTCTCTCGGTCGCTCTCTCTCTCTCGGTCGCTCTCTCTCTCTCGGTCGGTCGCTCTCTCTCTCTCGGTCGCTCTCTCTCTCTCGGTCGCTCTCTCTCTCTCGGTCGCTCTCTCTCTCTCTCGGTCGCGCGCTCTCTCGCTCTCTCTCTCTCTCGGTCGCGCGCTCTCTCGCTCTCTCTCTCTCTCGGTCGCTCTCTCTCTCGCTCGGTCGCTCTCTCTCTCTCGCTCGGTCGCTCTCTCTCTCTCGCTCGGTCGCTCTCTCTCTCGGTCGCGCGCTCTCTCGCTCTCTCTCTCTCGGTCGCGCGCTCTCTCGCTCTCTCTCTCTCTCTCTCTCTCGCTCGGTCGCTCTCTCTCGCTCGGTCGCTCTCTCTCTCGGTCGCTCGCTCTCTCTCGCTCGGTCGCTCTCTCTCTCTCGGTCGCTCGGTCGCTCTCTCTCGGTCGCTCTCTCTCGGTCGCTCGGTCGTGTGAGGCATAAGATGGCTGTGAAAAAATTCCTATTCTCATGTTGCAATATTCTCCCATGTGGGATCCTCCACCTCAGGCGACCCGAACGTCCAGCTCATTTACCAAAGCACAAGCCTGTTTAGTACGCAGGATGTCCCACACTGGGCCAGAATTGAGCCACAAGTGTGATGTCTACATGAACAGACCTCAGAACTTCTGTGCCACAGACAAATGTCAGCTTGCTTTTCTGTTTCGCGTTGCAGAAGATGTTCAAGCTAAGTACCCCTTTGGAGAATATTCTTTATTTTTGATAAGAGCTTAGGTTGCTGTTTTTTTATAATAGCCAATGTCCTCTATGTAGGGGAAATGTAAGTGCGGTTGGCAAATTTCACACAAAGCTACAAACTCAGTTTATTCTGCTTAGGCCTGTCCCACGACCATATGTCCTGTAAAATCTGCCAGTCTGTCTCGGACCATGAGCAGCTGTCTGGCAGCCTTTAAATTGTTGAAAACCAACAACTCAAACGCCTGGCCCTTGGTATGGATCCTGAACTGGCCATCGAGGTGGAGCCACCTAAAAGGAAGGCCAAGGTTTCAAGGCCTGCTGCTGGTGCCTCTCTGATTTCTGACGTTCTCTTCAGCTACCGGTCTAGGGGCTGAGGGATGCCTGGAAGAACTGGCAACTATGGCGGGGACCATGTTGGAAGCTGCCCTAGAATCTCCAGTTAACACGTCCATGGCAGTTTCTGCTACATTGGCCTCTGCCAATGTTGAGGGGAAACTGGGCTTGCCTGGACGTCTGTCTTCAGTTTCCAAACAGCGCCTCGACCCCAGGCCTGACATGTGACACAAGGCCTATGGCCTCTCAAACTTATTCCCAAGACTCCTCTCAAGAAAAAACAAAAAAAACAAGCATTTGTCTGGACCAGTGGAAGACCAGCCAGACTGGCAAATGTTTTTCCAGTCTCTTGTTCAGTCCTTTATGGCCCTGAGGCCCACGGCCTTCATACTCCTGCTCTGCCTACCCTTAGATGTTCTTCGTGTTTCACTGTTGCAGTCATTACATTTAGGGTAATCTTGCTGGCAGATTGCCCTCAGTCAGCCCGAATTCCAAAGTCCTGGGTTCTGCGTCGGCTGCTGTCGCCCCTTCCCTGACGTCAGGTTGTCAGGGGTATAAAAGCAGCCAACGCCATTTTCTTTAGTCTTTCTTGCCGCGCGGTGCACGAAGCAGAAGCAGTTAGCAAGTGCTGGTCGGCCAACTCCTGAGATTTTCTTGTTAGAGTTTCAGATCCGAAGTCTTCATTAAAGCCAAGTACCCCATTGGGGAAACTTTTTTCTTGCTCTAGACAGATGTCAGAAAAGGTAAATAATTGTATTTTTTGTGGAAAGCAAATACCTCAAGGATTTTCATTCTTACTGTATTCCTTGTCTAGGCCCTGATCTCAACGTTTCTGGTTGTCTGTTTTGTGCTAGATTTAACCAACGCACTATTAAGCGTCGGTATGATTTTGCTCTAAACTATTTTGGACGCCGGTTTAATAATCCAGAAATGTCGTCAAATAGCCATCTGACTACCAGAGTTCACAAAAAACGGAAAGAAAAGGAGAGACAACCGAGTCCCTAAACAGACTAAGCTTCTCCTAAGCCAGTCGCCTGTTCTCAGTGAGGCGCTTTCGCAGCCCCTGACTCCTGCTACTTTAGAGTCGCAGGCCGCTACAGACTACCATGTGGAGTCAACCATGCCACTAGAAACTCAAGGTATTGGAGCCTCTGATACTATTCCTTCAGATGGGTCCGGAGCCGCTGAACAGGCACCGGTTTTTGAGGGTGTATTCGGACCTAAACATCATTACATTAAACAGACTTCAGCTTCAAAGGCACAAACTAAAGCACTTTCTAAAGCAAAGAAACTCGAGAGCCACGTGGTCAGGCCTCTATGCCCAAAAAACAGATGCTGAAAATGGCCGAAGACTTGATTACCTTGATCAGGGGTTCCCATCCCCCTTCTGATAAGAGGCCTAGGCAAGAGACTGGCTATGAATCTTCAGATCAGATTTCCATTTCTTCTGATTCCTCTTCTGATCAGGAATCCCCCCCCCCCCATGAGGATTCTGATGCTGAAGAATCTATACCTTCAGCTTCTCCAGAGGACTATTCTTTTGGAGAAACCTTGTGTACCATGAGGGATCATTTCCACTGGGAAAGCCAAGATTTTTCAGAATCTAAAAAGCGGCTTGGGGATTTCCTTTTATTACCTCAACACAGGCCACTAGCCTTTCTGCCTGTTGGACATTCTAGATGTGTTTTAAGAGTCTAGTCTTACCCCTGACTCCTTACCTCCAGCTCCGGTTAAGCCTGACAGATATTTCAGGGTTCCTGACTCTCATAAATTCCTTTTTAAAAACCCTGTTGCAGACCCAGAAACAATTTCTCAGGGTCCCAAAGGAGTTGAGGATTCCGCTGCAAAAAACTCTACCCCCTCTGACAGATTCTAGGACACTGGATAGATGGGGAAAAAAGGTTTACACATCTGCTACCTTGGCTATAAGGGCCTTAAACTGTCAGCTTCATATGCTCAAATATCAGCAACATGTCATGGTACTGCTTAAACAGAAAATGTTGTTAAACTCTGAATGTGTAGAAAACAAGGAAATGCAGGATTTATTGCATGCAGCTGAACAAGTTGGAAGGCATGTTTTGCAATGTGGTTTTTATTCTTTGGAGGCCTCCAGCAGGGCCGCAGTTACGGGTTCTGTAATTTGGAGGCACGCTTGGTTAAAGGAACAAAATCTGCCTGATCATGTCAAAGTTAAATTATTAGATGCACCACCTTTACAGCATGTTACTTTGTGGTGTTAAGACAGAAGAGGTGTTAAAGAAAATGGAGGACAAAGCTAAATCTATGCAAACGGTCAAAGATTATTTTGCAAGTACAGCCACCTAAGTTTAGTAGACACTGGCCAACAAAGGATTGGTCCTTTCCTGTGTCAGACCTCAAATGGGCAGATCCCAGGTGCAAGGTTCATACAGGTCAAATCAATGGGGTGCTTCTACCTCCACAGTTGAAGACAAATCACAACCATACAGGAAACAGTCCCAATGACTTCCCCCTGCCTGCACCAAGCACTTTTACCTCCTGGCAGCACCCCTAGGGGGAAAATTAGCATTTTTTCCTCAAAAGTGGCACATTATAACCCAGGACAAGTGGATTCTAAATAACGTGTCACAAGACTCCAAGTTCCATTTCCATACCTTGCCAAAGACAAATGGCTGGCCGAATCTGCCAAAATAATCAATGGGCAGAGGCACAAAAACAAGTTTCATCCCTCATGGACATGGGGGCCATTCAACAAGTACCAGAGCAAGAGCAGCGACAAGGATTTTACTCAAGACTGTTCTTGGTGCCCAGAAAGGACAAGGCCTGGAGGCCAATACTAGACCTATCTTTTCTGAACACATTCCTGGATATACCAAAATTCAAAATGTTGACTTTGCAGCAGCTTCTGCCCATGCTGGGCAAGAACGCTTGGCTTGTGACTTTAGACCTAAGAGGCATACCTGCATGTCCCAATCAGACAAATATGCAGACGATACCTCAGATTCAAAGCTGGCTCAATGCATTACCAATTCTCTGCACTGCTCTTCGGCTTATCTACTGTGCCCGGGGTCTTTACAAAGTGCCAGGCACCAGTAATTGCATTCTGCAGACAGAGTAATACAAATATATCCTTACTTGGACGACTGTCTAATTCAAGCAGAGAACAAGGACATTCTTCTACAGCATCTGGCATTTGTGAAAAGACTTCTAACATGTCTAGGGTACACAGTCAACAAAAAATCAAAACTAGTACCCTCTCAAGAGATAATATTCCTGGGTGCAAGCTTAAATACAACTGCTCAGATGGCTTATCTCACGCCAGACAAAGGCAACTCACTACCTATTTCAAAATGTTGGCAACAAAGACCCAGTTATCTGCAAGAAAAATTCTGCAGGCTTTGGGCTTCATGGCATCCTGCATCCTACTGATTCCATATGCAAGTCTGCATATGAGGAAACTTCAATGGTACCTAGAAAGTGTTTGGACTCGACATTGCCACAGCCTGGAAACTGATTGCTCTCATTCCCTGCCTGCAACAGAAGTTTCGACGGTGGGCAAAGGCTTGTTACCAAAACACGGTACAGCCATTCACATTACCTCCAGGCAGACATTAACAACGGATGCATCAGATTATGCCTGGGGGGCCCACATGGCAGCAAGATGCATTCAGGGCGCATGGACCTCAAGCCAAATGCATCTACATATCAATCAAAAAGATGCTAGCTGTTCAAAATGCCCTGGCAGTCTTCAAAGACCTACTCCATCCAGGACAACTACTGATGCACACAGCACCACAGTCATGTGGTATATAAACAAACAGGGGGGCACACATTCTTTCCCCCTTTGCAGACTAGCCATGACTTTGTGGGACACCACATTGACTTACCAAGTACATCTGCAGGCACAATTCCTGCCAGGAAGGAAAAATACTCTGGCAGACGAACTAAGCAGACACCTCATATATCCCCCGAGTGGCAGCTGGATCCACAAGTCTTCAGTATGATAACAAGGAAATGGAGATGCTCGGACATAGTTCTACTTGCCTCCCCTCACTACTTCCAACTAAAAAGATTCTGCACAAGGATTTATCACAAACAAGCATGGAAAGTGGACTCCCCATCTTTCAGCTGGAACAACCTATCAGTATATGCCTTTCCCCCACTGCCTCTCCTCCCCAAGGTACTCCTAAAGGTCAGACAGGAGAAGCCAAAGATGATGCTGATTGCCCCAGACTGGCCCCACCAGTACTGGTATCCAATACTAAAGAACTTGTCTCAGTGCCCAGCTTGGACCTTACCTCAAATACCTCATCTGCTGTCCCAGCAAAACAATTAGATCCTGCACAGCCAACTCAGGACTTTAAACCTGGTAGCATGGCGGATAATGTAGTCATACAAAACACACCTCTCAGTAAAGCTGTGATGGATGTCATTTTGGAAGCCAGAAGGCCTAGTACTAGAACATCTTATATCATTAAACATAAATGCCCAACTTCTAACACCCCCCTATATAGATTAATCAGAAACAAAAAAAAATTCGTCCCTCAATTATTTCTTGCTGACCTGAAATTCTGCAACTGGACCATATTAAAGACTCTTCCACTAGAAGAGAGTGTGTCCCACTTCAATGACACGTTCCTTAAGATACTTGACTCACATGCTCCACATAGACAAATTAGAACCAAAACTCGCATAGCACCTTGGCTCACTACTGATACTAAATCCAAAATCAAACTTCGACCAAGCCTGGAAAAATGGAGAGCCACAAAAACCCCCCAAGACCGTTGTAAATTTCAACAACTAAGAAATGCCACGAAAACTGCCATAACCCAAGACAAAAAACAATACTTCTGCAGCCTCCAGCAAAAACACCAGAACAACCCAAAGAAATTCTGGGCAGGTTTTAACAACCTTCTGCACCCAGACAAAACTTCCACCCCAACCCCTGAGAAACTCTTAGAGAAAGGCCAAGAAGAAGTAGCCAACACCTTTAACTCCTTCTTCACTGAGACTATCCAAACCTTAGCCAGTCACCTTACCTCCACTTCCCCACCTGCTGCTAAACTGCGACGTGACAACCCTACTCCCTTTAATATAAAGCCAGTCTCATCCACCTATGTACGCTCCTCCTAAAAAACTCAAACCAACTACCCTAGCTGACCACCTTCCTGCGAATTCTTACTAATTGCATCTGATGAAATAGCCTACCCCATATCAATCCTAATAAACAGATCTATAACTGAGATGAACATTCCCTCAATCTGGAAGACTTCCTATATCATTCCACTTCACAAAGGAGGTACCTCCTGGAAATGTCAAATTATAGACCAATAGCCATCCTGTCCCCATAGCGAAAATCATGGAAAGATGCATCCACAAACAACTTCTTCACTATCTGACCTCTAATAATCTCTTGTCCAATGCCCAGCATGGTTTTCGTCCGCACCATAGTACAACTACTGCCCTCCTTTCCTTTATTGACTCAATCAACAACAATCGCAATAACAAACTCATATCATCTGCCCTCTTTCTGGACCTATCAAAAGCATTTGATATGGTCAATCATCAATTCCTTCTCAACATCCTTGAAACCCTACGCCTGGACACTCCAGCACTAAACTGGTTCAATTCCTACCTCACTGGTAGGCAACAAGCTGTCCTATGGCAAAACAGAATATCGGGACTGCTCCCGAATACCATAAGCGTTCCTCAGGGCTCAATACTGGGCCCACTTCTGTTTTCCATCTTCATAAATGACCTTCAATCAATCATCCCTAAATCCACCTGTATACAATACGCCGACGACTCCACCTTAATCTGCTCCGACGTCTCCCTCTCGAATCTCCAAATGACCACACAACATTGTTTTGCACTAGTTGAAAAATGGTTCACTGACTTAAAACTTCTACTTAACCCATCTAAAACCGAACTATTACTTTTCTTCCCCAACGTCTTCTCACCTCTAGGTAAAGAACTCCCAAACACTAACAACACAACCTTTCATATTAAATCCACTAATGGGACCCTCATAACCCCTGTCACCAGTACCAAACTGCTAGGTGTCACTATTGATCATAAGCTCAAATTTGACATACACATTACCCAAACAGTAAAGTCTGTTAACAAAAAACTAGGATCTATGTACAGAATTAACTTCCTAACTCCCACTACCAAATTAACTATTGCTCGTACCCATCTCCTCTCTTCCCTCCTCTATGCTTCCCCGATCCTCTCTTTTCTCAATAAACGTGAACTTAACATGCTCTCTCTTGCCTATAACCACATTGTCAGATTTATTACAGGTTCCCTTATCGAACCCATCATTGCCTTAACCTCCTAAGACTTGTCTGGTTGGAACTGCCAAATCTCCTCATACTTAGCCAACTCAGAAGCTTATAAAATTATCAACCATCCTGATAGAACTCCCTCACTGTGCAAAATTCTAACTCCATATACTAACCTCAATAGTCTCCGATCATCAAACAGCATCCAGATCCTAACCATTAAAGCAAAAACTCAGGTGGGGATGCCCTTTATGCAAATTCCATTGGCAAGCAGTGGAACTCCTGCCAAACAACCTTAGACTTACTTCTTCGCTCTATCATTTCAAAGCTAACCTTAAAGAATATCTCTCCACACAATGGACATGCCCATGTCGAGAACCTGACTAACTACATATCTCTTTACTTCTAGGTCCACTTCTCTAGCCCATTTCCCTAATTGCAGATCTCTAAAATTTCTCTTTCCTTTTAGTAATAAGGAAAATCTCTGATTTCAGTCTATTTTTCAGTATCTTTAACGAAATCAATGTTCTGTGTATAATTTCCTGTCTGTCCTTTAGTCTTATATAACACCTATGTAAATTTTCATTCCTGCATATGTAAGCTGTATTCTCTTGTTGTAACAATACTTTGAATCTTGCAATTTAAATATGTACTTCTATTGTGTATTGGAGCTTTTCTCCTCGGCCCTCTACTGAAAACGGATATGTATCCAGTTAGACCAGCCCGGTTAACAAATGTAAAATAAAATAAATAAATAAATAAATAAATAAATCTTATGCTGGAAAATGGAAGAGATTCTGTGCTTGGAACCACGCACAAGGAACTGATGCAGCTGTGCCAAATATTCCTCAGATTTTGCAATACTTAACTGATGCTGGACAAAGGTCTATCTTTTTCATCTATTAAAATTCATGCCTCTGCCATTTCGGCTCATTACAACACAGAACCACCAATCTTTTCTCACCCTTTATTAAAGCAGTACCTCAGAGGAGCCAGAAATATAAGGCC
This sequence comes from Protopterus annectens, assembly GCF_019279795.1. Lineage (NCBI taxonomy): Eukaryota > Metazoa > Chordata > Ceratodontiformes > Protopteridae > Protopterus > Protopterus annectens. The sequence continues at coordinate 952,974,998 of NC_056733.1, read as the reverse complement.
TCCAAGGAGATCACCAATGCCTGCATGGGACCTCAACTATGTCTTGGAAAAATCACCCTGCCTCTTTTTTGAGCTAGCTCCTACAGCTGATATAAAGTTATCTTGGAAAACAGCTCTGCTCCTAGCAATAACTTCTACAAGATGAGTTTCAGAGCTACAGGCACTCGTGGCTGTGGAACCTTTTATCATTTTTTATCCAGACAGGGTTTCTCTGAGGACAAACCCAACATTTATGCCTAAGGTGGTGTCTAGGGTGGCTCTTAACCAAACTATTCACCTGCCAACTTTTTTATCTAAATCCCCAGAACTAGGGGGTGAGAATTCTGCATTCTTTGGACGTACACAGACAGCTTAGATTCTACTTGGACAGAACCAAAGTTTTCAGAAAGACAGCAATTACTAGTGACATATGCTGCACGATCACAAGGAAAGGCTATCTCAAAGCAGACTATTTCAAAGTGGATAGGCCACTGCATTCTTTTCTGCTGTGCGCCATGGCAAGCCAGTGCCTAAGGGCATTAGGCCACATTCAACCAGAGCTGCAGCCACTTCAGCCTTTCTCAGGGGAGTACCAACCAAAGACATTTTAGAGGCTGCTACTTGTAGTTCAGTGCACACCTTTACAAAGCACTATCATCTGCCACTCTACTCTAAATCCAGGGCAGGCTTTGCCACTGCAGTTCTGCAAGGACTCCTAGCCGCTCCCAACGCTGTTTAGCTACAGTCTCCCAACCATAGCTTTGGGACGCTACCCAAATGTAATGACTGCAGCAGTGAAACACTAAGAACATAGTACAGTTGTGTACACTTACTATAAATGTAGATGTTAGTGTATTCATTGTTGCAGTCCGGGTTACCCACCCACCATCCCCCTTTTCTTCTGATGGAACCTCTTTCCTTCTCTGATTTATGCGACCTCTGTGGTGTATTTGGTTGCAGATGAAGGTAAAGTTTATATTGGTGCATGTAATTATATATATATATATATAAATTTTGGCTACCCTTTTAGGGGGCACCTGACATCTGGTGGAAGAACTAAAGAAAATGGCGTCTGCTTCTTCTTTTATACCCCTGACTACCTGACGTCAGGGAAGGGGCGGCAGCAGCTGATGCAGGACCCAGGATGTTGGAATTCAGGCCGACTGAGGGCAACCTGCCAGCAGGATTACCCTAAATGTAATGACTGCAACAGTGAATACACTCTAACATCTACATTTATGGTAAGTGTACACAACTGTACTTCCCAGGCCTGCCTCTGCCAGTTTAATTTCTCTTCCTCTGATTCGAGGAAGACTCTTCCTCTTCCTCACACGAGTCTCTCAATTTATCTCTCAGCTAGCCTCCCCACTGGAATACTGTTTTCCAGATGAGACTATTTGGCAGGAGACTCTCCAATAGAAGATATCACCTTTGAGGAGACTACCTCCAAAATGAGGGAATACTTCCAGTGGGACTCCACCCAAATGACTGAGGTACAAAAGATACTTTGAGCTTCTTCAGTTGGCGTCTCCCTCTCCTTCTGCTATTCCTCCTGTGATTCCACCTTATCTGGATGCCTTTGCTTCTGCCTCCAAGATCCCTGGATCCCAACCACAAGTCTCAAAAAGGTCAGATAGGATGTTCATAGTGTTTCACTGTTGCAGTCCTAAGTAATGGGTTATTCGCCTCCAAGGTAGCCCTCCATCGGCCAGAATACCAAAGGTAAGTAAAAATGACATTGGCTGCAGTTTGCTGTAAAGGACGTCAGGGTGTCAGAGTTGGTCTACTACAGCTAAGTACCCCATTGGGGATCCTCTTTCCTTGCCTTAAATGTCAGAAAAGGTTAATTGCCTTACCTATGGAAAGCAGATTCCCCATAGAGATTTTCATTCCTATTGCATTATCTGTTTAGGCATTGATAACGACCGTTCCCAATTGTGATCTCTGTGCCTCCTTTAGTCTGCGTACTATCCGTCATCTGGCTAAGATTTTGGCTAGGCATTTTGGAGTTTGGCCTAAGTTCTTTGGTATGGCGTCTGTCGGCCTTCAGGCTTCGGATATTCCGAAGAAGTGTAAGGACAAGGACAGTGACAGGCCTCAGAAATCCAAGTCCTCCGAGGTTAAGTTGGTCGTCAGGCAGGAGCCAATGAGACTCTTTCGCAGTCCCTGCAGTCTGCAGATGTACAACTGCAGGCCTAAATTGAGCCGGTCCCTTAGGCCTTTGGCCTCCATTTTTGGTCTTCCGACCTGTCGCCGGTCGCCTCTTCTGGTTCCTTTTGAACACCACCTGCTACTCAAGTTCTGACTACAGACGCATCAGACTATGCCTGGGGAGCTCACCTGGATGGCAGATGCGTACAGGGATGGGGAATGCCCCGCAGGTGCACCTGCACATGAATCTAAGAGTTTATTGCAGTTCACTAGGCCTTACTAACTTTCAAGCATCTTCTTTTTCCAGAAATCCTGCTTGTCAGAACAGACCACACCACAGTCCTGTGGTACATCAACAAGCAGGGAGGGACTCGCTGTTACGCCCTGTGCAGACAGAGCATGAATCTTTGGTTCATGGCAGCTTCCCTGGACCTGCAGCTCCTAGCTCAGTTTCTTCCAGGAAGGCTCAATATTTTGGCAGACCAGTTGGGCATGTGAACCCTGGATCCTCAAGTGGTAGCTGAACAGAGCAGTCTTTCACAGCATCATTCAACGCTGGGGCACACCTCAGGTGGATCTTTTCTCCTCCCCAGACAACCATCTTCTACCTCTCTTTTGCACCAGACAGCATCACAGCAGAGCCTGGGGAGTGGATGCTCTGTCCTTCCCTTGGACGTTGCCATATGTACGCCTTCCCTCCTTTTCCTCTTCCCAGAGTAATAGTGAAGATCAGGGACGAACGACCAAGGACTATTCTGATAGCTCTGGACTGGCCGAGACAGCATTGGTATCAACCGCTTTGCAGTCTCTCCCAATTTCCTCCTTGGCATCTTCCTCTGAAGCCAGATCTTTTGGTTCAGGAAGAGGGAATCCTTCTGCATCCTCATCTTCAGTCCCTCCATATGGCAGCATGGCTCATTGTATGACTCCTTCCTTATCTTCTTCCCTTTCCCAGCAGGTGGTTGATGTGCTGAGGGAAGCCAGGAGGCCTAGCACTAGTAAATCCTACACTGGCAAATGGGAAAGATTCTCTCACTGACTGCAAGCTAGAGGGGAATCTTCTTAGCCTACCCTTCCTCTGATCCTGGAATAGCTGGCTGATTTGCTTCAGGGTGGTCTTTTTCCTCTATCAAGCTCCATGCTTCAGCCATTTCTGCTCATTGTTCTTTTGAACAGCCCATTTTCTCTCATCCCCTTATGAAGATGTTTCTCAGAGGTGCTTGCAACTTAAAACCTCCCAGAAGGGAGCCTACTCCAGCCTAGGATCTTAATTTTGTTCTAAATTCACTCTTCCTCCTTTTGAGCCAGCTGCCACTGCAGATTTAAAGTTTCTCTCGGAAGACTGCCTTCCTCTTGACTAACTTCAGCAAGGAGGGTTTTGGAGCTACAGGCTTTGGCTGTGGAGCCTTTTATTTTGCATACAGACAGGGTCTCTTTGAAAACCAATTCCTCCTTTGCCTAAGGTGGTCTCTAGCTTGACTCTTAATCAGTCCATGCACCTTCCTACTTTCTTTCCTAATCCTCGAAAGAGGTTAAAGAATCCTGCATTCTCTTGATGTGCACAGACAGCTCAGATTTTGCCTAGACAGGACTAAATATCTTTGGAAATCATCTCCGTTATTGGTCAGTTTTGCCCCTGGAGCTCAGGGCAAGGCTATTTCTAAGCAAACCATTTTCAAGTGGATTGCACATTGTATCACCTTTTGTTACTCTCTTCATGGCAAGGTTCTTTCTCAAGGGGTCAGGACCCACCCAACTAGAGCAGCTTCACTTCTGCAGCCTTTTTAAGGGGTGTCCCTACTAAAGATATTGTGGAGGCTGCCACATGGTGTTCTATTCACACTTTCACAAAACATTATAATTTGCCCCTGTTTTCCAGGGCAGGGTTTGCCACTGCTGTTGCAGGACATTATCTCCAACCCTTGATTTTGTTGGTTCCTTCTCCTTTATCTCTGGGCTTTGGTAATCGACCCATTAGTTAGGACTGCAACAGTGAAACACAATGAACACAGTACAGTTGTGTGCACTTACCATAAATGTAGATGTTTGAGTGGTATTTACTGTTGCAGTCCTGGTTTCCCACCCCCTTTCCCCCTTTTTTGGTCCTCTCCTATTCTCTTTTCCTGAGGTACAGGCTGAATTGGATATTATTTGCCAAAATTGCTTTTGGTTTAGCCTTTTTTCTGGGGGCTTCTGACTGCTATGGCAAGAAAGACTGAGGAAGTGACAGACAGCTGTGTCCTTTTGTATCTGAAGCCCTGACGTCCTTTACAACAGACTGCAGCCGATGTAATTTCTACTTAACTTTGGTATTCATGCCAATCGAGGGCTACCGGGAGCTGGATAAACCCATTAGTTAGGACTGCAACAGTGATTACACTCGGAACATCTACATTTATGGTAAGTGTACGTAACTGTACTTTCTATAAAGTCCCTGATTATCACAAGTATCTCATCAAGCTACCTATGGCAGACCCAGCTGTCATTGTAGTGGCACCAGACAAGCAAACCAGGCTGATCACTTCCTCCTTCCTGCTGCCATCTTATAAGGGCAGTAAGGTGATGGACATTCTGGAAAAAAAGGTCTACACTTCCGCCACCTTGGCCTTCAGAGCAATTAATTGCCAGACACACATGGTAAAGCATGCTCTAGATCTAATTTTCCAGGCTTCTGCATTGCTTTCTTTTATGCCTGATTCACCTACAGAGTCCCAAGTTGCCTGTAAGCTTTCCTTAGCAGCACAGGTAGCTAGACATTCCATAAAATGCAGCTGCGATGTTGCTGAAGCCTCGGCCAGATCAGCTGCTTCTGTTTTACACAGGTACTCCTGGCTCGGACTTCATCCCCCTCCCTGATGACTTCCAAAACAAGATCCTGGATGCTCCCCTGGGCAGTAAGTTCCTCTTTGGCAAAGAATTTGCTGAACTATTCAAACTTTTGCAGGAAAAAAGCCAGGAACTGCAGGGCCTGAAACATCTACTGGTATCCCCAGTTAATTCTAGATGAACTACCCTGCAAAAGCTAGCTTTGTTAGGAGGTTACCCTTCTGCTCCTTCCTCAGGGCAGAGAAAAGGTGCTAGGAAACCTATGTCTCCTAGGACTATTCCCTCCCAATCTACCCCCAGGCGGCCCTTTCCAGACAGACCAAATAATGCGTGACTGTGTACACTTCCATCTCCCCCTTTCCAACCACCTGTCAGTCTCCCCCTATGGAAACACATTTTCGACTGTTGGGTCTTCTCAGTAGTGAAAAGAGAGTATTTTATGACCTGGCAGGAAAAGCCATTACCAAAAGGTATACCTCTTCCTCCAAACAGATTCATCTGATACCCCTAGTCATCCAAGATTTATCATCACAGGGCACCATAGAGAGGGTTCCTCCAGGGCAAGAGGGTGAGGGGTTTTACTCCAGGCTCTTCCTGGTCACAAAAAAAGGAGGGCCCATGGAGGCCCATTCTGAACTTGTCTGTTAAACCCCTTCCTGTATGTACCCTCCTTCCGCATGCTATCTCTACAAATCCTTCCTGAAGGAGCCTTCTCTCCATATCCCCATTCACCCAGACTTCAGGAGACTTTTACGTTTTGCTATGAAACCCTCACTTTCAGTTTACTGCATTGCCATTTGGTTTTGTCTACAGTATCAAGAATTTTCACAAAGTGCCAAGCCCCAGCAGTAGCCTTTTGTAGAACAAAAGACATTCAAATCTACCCTTACCTGGATGACCTACTCATCCAAGCAGAAGAGATGAGCACTGTTCAGGCGTATTTGAAATAAGTCTCTCTCCTTAAAAGTCTGGGGTTTACTCATAATGAAGTCCTCCTTAATCCTGTCCCAAGACCAGATCTTCTTGGGTAGCAGAATAAGGAAAATACTTGATGAAGGCCTTCCTCCAACAAGACAAGGTCTTCTCTCTAACAGACCTTTTAACAAGACCTATTTCTAGTCACCCACATCTCAGCCAGGGAATTTCTTGGCCTTCTAGGCCTAATGGCAGCTACTCTTCCAATGGTGTCCCTTGCCAGGTTGCACATGAAGTTCCAGGGGTACTTTAAATGTGCGGTCCCAACACAATCACTCCCTGGAGTTGCAAGTGCCCTTCCTGCCTTGCATGAATAAAGAGTTGGGTAGTGGATCCAACAAATAAGTCAGAATCCATGTCTTCCTGTATAGTTCTCCAAGGCAGTCCAATTCATGTACACAGAAGCTTCCGATCTGGGATGGGGGGGCCACCATGATCGGACTCAAGGTACAGGCTCAGTGGGAGCCCTCCCTCCAGAAAAAAACATATCCGTGTGAGGGAAATTACTGCTCTCCTCCTAGCCCTGAAAACTTTCCTATCAGTCATACAACCTGATCCCCTTCAAGTCCTCACAGACAACACCACAGTGATGTGGAACATCAACAAACAGGAGGGACCAGATCCTATTTACTTTGGCCAATTCCTACGCTTGCATTGCCAGTCTTCAATCAGTACAGTGCAACATTGCAGGCGGTATACATCACATCACAGGACAACCATCAGGTGGATACCCTCAGCAGATCCTTTTCTCTAAATCATGAATGGATGTTACACAAGGATGTCATCATAGATGTTCCACCAGTAGGGCACTCCGCAGATCTGTTTGCCTAACCTCAGAACAGGTGGCTACAGCTGTTCTGCTCCAGGCTCCCCTCCCCACTAGTGTGGAAAGTGGATGCCTTTTCAATTTCTTGGAAAGGGCTGTTCCTATATTCCTCCCCCTTCCCCCTCATTCAGAAGGTCCTGTTGAAAATTCAGTGCGACAAACCAAAAAATCTTGCTGGTGACCCCTTATTGGCCAAGATAGCATTGGTTCCCCCCTCTGTCTCTTGCCAAGGGCAATCACCACAAGTTGCCTCAAGGCGGACCTTCTCACACAACAGAAGGGATCTCTCATCCATCGTCCCCTGCAAACCCTCAGCTTTACCCTGTGGGTGATTAACTTCTGATCCCTTTCAGACACCTTTACTCAGCGAACGTGCTATCTACTCTGCAGGAGGCCAGGAAACCTATTGCGATGAGATCCTACTTATCAAAGTGGAAAAAGTTCTTCAGTTGGTGCCTTCAAATGCAACTAAACCCCTTCCAGGCAGATATACCTCTAGTTGTAGCCTATTTGTGTGAGCTCCTAAAATCAGAACTTCCATACTCTTCATTGAAAGTTCACTTGTCTGTCATCTCAGCCTGCTTTACCTATGGATCCACCCATTATCCAGATTGGAGGTGAAACTTTCTCAAAGGGCATTCTCCACATCAAACCACCAAGAAAAACGCATCCTCCCTCCTTGAGACCTGAACTTTCTGCTAGAAAACTTACCACTGCCCCCTTTGAGCCTGCAGCTTCTGCCAGTTTAAAAATGTGCACCTGGAAGACTGCCTTCCTAGTAGCCCTTACCTCAGCTAGAAGAGTCTCTGAGCTGCAAGCATTCATGGCTATTCCACCCTATACTGTTTTCTGCAGGGATAGTGCTTCCATTTATATTAATTCCTCCATGCCCATAGTGGTCAATGAGATGTCCCTTAGCCAGTCTATCCATTTACCCACCTTTTTCCCCTCACCACAGAATGACACAGAATGCTCCATTCTCTGGATGTTCACAGGCAACTGAGGTTTTGTCTGGATAAGACAAAGGACATTAGAAAGTCCAACCAACTCTTTGTATCTTTTCACTCCAGGGCCCTGGGGAATGCTGTATCTAAGCAAACAATATCTTCCTGGATCTGTAAAACTATATCCTTTTGTTACTCCTTTCATGGTAAAGAGCTACAACACAGTCAAAGCCCATTCCACTAGAGCAGTGGTGGCTTCAGGGGCATTTGTCAAAGGCATGGATACAGCCACTATCCTAGAGGCAGCCACATGGTCCTCTGTACACACCTTCACCAAGCACTGTATATGAGAATAACCTCTGTAGAGCCAGGGCAGGATTTGCAAGAGGCGTCCTCCATTGATTCCTGGAGACCACTACCTCTTCCTCCACCCTTTTCTGTACAAGAGCTATGGTACTCTTCCCACATGTGCGAATACTGTAACCTGAGAATAGGAGGACCTAAATTAGTTGTGTAAAGTCTTACAATAACCACAAATATCCTTCTCTTCCATGTAATAGGAGGACCTAGATTAGTTGTGTAAAATCGTACCAGAACCATAGATATTGTCCTCTTCTACAGTGAGAATACTGTAACCTGAGAATAGGACATGGATTAGTTGTGTAAAATCTTACCGTAACCATAGATGTCCTTCTCTTCCACAGTGAGAATACTGCAACATGAGAATAGAAAGGACGTGGATTAGTTGTGTAAAAGCGTGTCATGACCATAGATTTCCTTCTCTTCCACAGTGAGAGTACTGTAACATGAGAATAGGAGGGCCTGGATTAGTTGTGTAAAATCTTACCATGACCATAGATGTCCTTCTCTTCCACAGTGAGAGTACTGTAACATGAGAATAGGAGGACCTGGATTAGTTGTGTAAAATCTTACCATGACCATAGATGTCCTTCTCTTCCACAGTGAGAGTACTGTAACATGAGAATAGGAGGGCCTGGATTAGTTGTGTAAAATCTTACCATGACCATAGATGTCCTTCTCTTCCACAGTGAGAGTACTGTAACATGAGAATAGAAAGGACATGGATTAGGTGTGTAAAATTGTGCCATGACCATAGATGTCCTTCTCTTCCACAGTGAGAGTAGTGTAACATAAGAATAGGAGGGCCTGGATTAGTTGTGTAAAATCTTACCATGACCATAGATGTCCTTCTCTTCCATGTTGCATTATTCTTTCCCTCCTTCTCCCTCCTTAGAGGGTCTTTGCCCCGTCTGGATGGCATCCTTCCTCTACCTGTAGACTCTTGTCCAACTGTGCAGTCAGTTCTGAGGTCTGCACGTGCGGACGTCACATTTATGGTCCACTGTTTATGGCCCTATGTGTGATGTCCTGTGCACTAGACCGCAACCAGGCTTAAGATTTGATAAATGAGCCGGATGTTCAGGTTGCCTGAGGCGGAGGTTCCCACATTTGAGAATACTGCAATATGGAAGAGAAGGACATCTATGGTTATGGTAGGATTTTACACAACTAATTTTTATTTTACCCCCACCAGGCCTGCAAAGCCAATAGACTCTAAGTACACTTTACCCATCAGCCCACTGCTACCTTTTACTGCATTCCTGCACACTGAAGCATTTGCTGCAACTTAATACTGGGAAGTGCAGTTTTGCATCACAGCTGGACTTCACTGGGTAAAGGAGTACCTGTTTCCCTGATGCATCTATGTTCTGTTCATGCTAGCTTCGTGAGAAAAAAAAGTGCAGGGGAGAGGTGAAAGGTGTCTTAGTAATGGGTAAATGCAAATGTAGACCAAGAAAAGTTATGCATTGTACCTGAAGATCTAATTTGAGTAGCTGTAGCTTTATTTTAAGTACATAAGTTGCCATTCGTACCTAGGAAATGTTTACTTCATTTTTTTTGTCCAGAAGGATTTATGAACTTCATGTTATATCATTACATCCTGCTTAAGTGCACACTAGTCCTTCCTTTCTGTACAAGAGTACTAGAGTCTTCGTCTGTCTTTTTACCATTTAGAAGTTTACTGCTATTGCCTTGCAGACCACACGGGTCAGTATTAGTTTGGGGGCTGAAGATGGTACTATTTCTTCTGGAATTTAAAGATCAAGATGATGTTCCAGCAGTTAAGGTCAGTGTGGATCCTGAAGGGCTTTTCAACAAGGTCCCTAAGCTGTAAAGGTAGTAGGCCATACTCTGGTTACTTTGGCTTCTTTACCCATTTAATCACCATCTTAACAGCTTGATGTCAAAGGTTTGCAGAGGTTTGTTTAACTGGCATAAAGCACTCATTCAGCTTGCTCAGCTTGCTGTGTTTGGGCTATCATTTTTCTGTAAACTTAGGATACCGTCCTTCCAATCCTTGAATTATGTGAATGAAATCTGTGGGGATAGGGCTTAACATTTATCTCAAGTTTTGTTTCACGTGATACAATGTAAGCAAGCATTGGGCGTTTCATTCACTGGTGCTGAAATGTGAAAAAAAAGTTTTTTTGTTTGGGGGGGGGGGGGGTTATGCTTCAAAAAGTGATTAACTTATGGCTGTTTAGGTGCCAAAGCCATTGTATGATTACGTGGATCACTGTTGCAGGAGCGTTCCTGAAATGTGGGACTTGTCCACCGGAAGGTTCTACACCAGACGGTCTTGACTGACAATTCCCATTGGCAATGAGTATGGGCTTAAACTACCTGTATACAAGGAGTCTGACTTCATCCTGGATGGAAGGGTCTGCCCACCTGTGCCATCGTTATTTTATGTAGGTGTATGTACATTAGGAGAAAGTTTGTGCTGCATTTGGCAACCGTCTTAAGCTTGCTTTCTTTACAGTTCTTTAAAAAGATGTGATCTGTTGGGGAGAAGCTGTTGATTGTCTGATGGAATTTCCAGGGAAGCTTAATCCCTTCCCTTTGATGGGACTTGTGTAGGTTCAAAAAGTCTTGATTGCAAGTGCCAAATTACATAGCGATTCACACTGTGCCTTTTACTTAGACTTTTCTTTTATTTAACACCCACATTTGTGTGTCTCACTTCAAAAACCTTAGGAAGGAGAGAGAGGAACTTTCTTTTTTTTGGTTGATAGGTATGCTAATAAGTCTATAGACATTTTTGAATGTCTTCGTGGAAAACTTCAACCAAACCAGGTACGTAAATAAAGAACACTTGATTCTTAAGATTAATGGGTCTGCATCTAGATTTGATAGTGTAGTCATGAAAGAGGGTTACAGGTCTCATGCACGCTGAGTTTTAATGGACTGTTAAAGGTGGAGTACATGTATTTTTAAAAAAAAAAATAAAAAAATAAAAACTTGAAGGGCTGTGTTTATCCCCTTGGAGGTTGCATTCCCTGAAGCCACTGATTGTGGCACACCATACACTGGACACCTTAGCATCCTCCCAGCAATTGTAGCACTGAATTAATTGACTTGTATTAGGAGATGAACAGGAGGATTTTTTGCTCATTGGATAGGTAGTTATGCAGGGCCTCTCTGCCTTTTGCTTTTAAGCACTGTAAATGAAAAAGAGAGAGACTTGTTTATCATAGGAACGTTTATCTTATTATCCAGCTGTCCTTGTAGTATGAGACTGAGGGGATGTCCTTCAAGGATGCATCTGCAGTCCTTACAAATGGGTTGTCCTGTCGTCAGGCAGCCCTTCGGTCGGCCGGATTCCAAAGTCTGGGTCTGGCCTCGGCTGGTGTCGCACTTCACCCGACGTCATAGCTGCAGTTCTTCGGGTATAAAGGCATCAGCCGACGCCATTTTCCTAAGTCTTTCTTGCCGCGTGGTGCCCGAAGCAGAAGCTGTTCGCAAGTGCCGGTCGGTCAGAACCAGAGATTACTACTTCCGAATACTACTTCTATTACCGAAGACTTCTAAAAAGCTAAGTACCCCGTTGGGGACTCTTTCTTGCCTCAGCCGATGTCAGAAAAAGTGAATAACTGTTTAACTTGTGGGAAACAAATACCTCATAAAGATTTCCACTCTTACTGCTTACCTTGTTTAGGCCCAGACCACGACGTAGCAGCTTGTCTAGCCTGTGCTTCTTTTAACCGACGGACGCTTAGACGTCAGTCGGAATTTGCTGAGGAGTTTTTCGGCTCAGATTTTGCTTACATTATGCCGTCGGATCCTCCGACTACGCAAATATCTAAAAAGCGCAAGGAAAAGGACCGACACTCGCGGTCCGCGGTTTCGGCCGAAACCGCGGTTAAGCCAACCGCGAGTGTCTCTGTTTCGGCTGAAACCGAGCTCGCGGTCCTTCCTTCAGCCGAAAACTTAACTCCTACCGAGGCCTCTTCCAACCTGGTGGAATCGGCTTCAGAAATACCACCTGCTCTTGCAGGTTCCCAGGAATTATCTGATACTATACCCTTGGATATTTCAACCCCTGCACGTGGAGCTGCTAGGCCTCCTGCAGCCATGTCGATTAAGGCCTTTGCCAGGGCTAAAGCAGCTAAATCTACAAAATCTGTGCCTGCTAAGACCCCCTCTCACAGGCCTAGCCCTAGTTCTCAAATGCTTAGTCTAGCAGAGGATCTCATTTCTTTGATCCGGGGATCCCAACCTCACCCAGACAGGGCCTCTCACCCACCTCCAGAGAAGAGGCCTAGAGCAGAGCCCCCTGAGCCAGTTTCTACAGATGGCTCCTCTGATGATTCAGATAATTCAAACCCTCCAGAGGACCCTTTCTCCCCTTATGAAGACTCTGATGCTGAAGAGTCCATTCCTTCTGCCTCTCCGCCTGAGGAATTTTCCTTTGGGGAAACCTTGCATGCTATGAGGGAACAATTTCAGTGGCAGGGCCAGGATTTTTCAGACTCTAGAAAAAGACTTAGAACCTTTCTGCATTTACCACAGCATAGGCCTTTAGCCATCCCTCCAGTTCTCTCTGTCGTGGATGATGCATTTAATGATGCTTGTACTGCCCCTGATTCACTACCTCCGGCCCCTGCTAAGCCCGATAGGTACTACAGGGTCCCGGACTCACATTATCATTTGTATAAGGCTCCCTTTGCAGATCCCGAAACTATCTCCCAGGGACCTAAGGCTGTAGCAGCTTCCTCTGCGAAAAACCCCCTCCCCTCTGAAAGGGAATCCAGGTCCTTAGAGAGATGGGGTAAAAAAGTTTACACTTCTGCTACTCTTTCAGCTAGGACCTTGAACTGTCAATTCCACATGATCCAGTATCAAGAATTTGTTAGACCAGTTAACTAAAAAACTGTCCTCGGATGAACCATTAGACAAAAAATCTATTCTAGAAATGGTACATAACATTCAGCAGGTCAGTAATCATTCCTTAAAATGCGGCTATGATGCACTGGAAGCTTCCTTTAGATCAGCCATGACTGGCACAGTGATCAGAAGACATGCATGGTTAAAAGAGCAGGCCTTACCAGACCATGTCAAATCAAAGCTACTAGATGCTCCCATGGACAAGATCAATTTGTTTGGCTCCCCTGCACAACAGGTGATGAAGAAGATGGAAGAGAAGGCAAAATCTGTCCAGACAGTGAAAGATTTCTTACAGGTCCAACCTCCAAGGTTTAGCAGGAATTGGCCCTCCAAACATTGGTCCTTTCCAGACACCTCCAGAGCTCAGAGAGGCAGGAATAGGCGCTCAAGAGGCAGAGGTCAATCCAGAGGTGCCTAAAGGGGACGTCAGTGGCAGGCTAACAACCAGTGAGGTACAGCCACAGATACAGCCACCACCACTACTACAGGACAATCACAGTGACTTGGCTTTGGCACCGCCTACCAGGGAACAACTAGAAGCTCCATTAGGCGGGAAGCTAGCCTTATTTTCAGTAAACTGGCATTACATCACAGGAGACAAGTGGATTTTGCAGACAATAGACCAAGGTTACAGGTTTCACTTCCATACTCTACCAAGGAAGAGAGGAATGCCAAACCTACCTCCAAATCAAAAGGCAGAAGCTCTAAAACAAATATCTCACTTACTAAGGATGAGAGCTGTAGAAAAGGTACCATCTATGGAGCAAGGACAGGGATTTTACTCCAGACTCTTCCTGGTTCCAAGAAAAGAAAACCAATGGAGACCCATTCTCGACCTGTCCGCTTTAAACACATTCCTCACTGTCCCAAAATTCAAAATGCTGACCCTACAGCAGCTTCTTCCCATGTTGGGCAAGGAGTCTTGGCTGGTAACTCTAGATCTCAAGGAGGCATACCTGCACGTCCCCATACGACCAAATGCAGAAGATACCTCAGATTTCTTGCAGGATCAGAGCATTATCAATTCTCAGCATTGCCCTTTGGCTTATCTACTGCGCCCAGAGTGTTCACGAAATGCCTGGCATCAGTAATTGCTCATTGCAGGCTTCAGGGAATCCAAATCTACCCTTACCTGGACGACTGCCTGTTACAAGCGGACAACAAAAGCAAGCTAACAGAAGACTTGAAAAGGGTCATTTATCTACTGCAAGCCCTGGGATACACAGTCAATATAAAAAAGTCAAGGCTGATACCATCCCAAAGGATAACCTTTTTGGGTGCAGAGCTGGACACATCAAAACAAATGGCTTTCCTAACAGCAGAAAAACACGAGAAACTCCCTCTCTACTTCTTGGCATTAACAAAGCAGAACCAACTATCAGCAAGAAAAGTCCTGCAAGCCTTGGGTTTCATGGCATCCTGCATAATATTGGTTCCACATGCCAGACTGCATATGAGAAAGTTACAGTGGTACCTAAGGAATTTATGGTCTCGGCACAAGCACAGCCTAGAAACCCAAATTCCAATAATCCCATGCCTGAAACAAGAATTCCAATGGTGGGCTCAAGCCTGTCAGTCAAACAAAGGACTGTCCTTCCACAGCACTCAACCAAGTCAGACAATCACAACGGACGCCTCAGACCTCGGTTGGGGGGCTCACATGCTGGACAAGTGCATACAAGGCCTATGGACTCAAGACCAGCTGCACCTACACATAAATCAAAAGGAAATGCTGGCAGTAAAACTGGCAATTCAGACCATTTCTTCGACAAGGTCAACTGTTAAGGACAGACAACACCACAGTTATGTGGTACGTCAACAAACAGGGAGGCACACATTCGTACCCTCTATGCCGGATGGCAATGGACCTCTGGAATATGGCCCTGAGCTTCAACATTCAGTTACAAGCAGTTTTTGTGCCAGGAAAAGAAAACATTCTAGCAGACATACTAAGCAGAACTACCACGGATGCCCACGAATGGATGTTGCATCCGGACATCTTCAAGACCATTACAAGAAAGTGGGGACTACCAGAAATAGACTTATTTGCATCCCCACGCAATCACCAACTGAAGAAATTCTGCACAAGGACGTACCACCCCCTTGCTTGGAAAGTGGACTCCCTATCTTTCAGTTGGAAAAACCTGACAGCATATGCATTCCCACCACTTCCTTTGATGCACAAGGTGCTACTGAAGATCAAAGAGGAACGTCCAAGGATCATCCTGATAGCTCCAGACTGGCCAAGGCAACATTGGTACCCATTACTGAGGAGCATGTCTCTGGAACAAATATGGACTCTACCTCTAGTTCCCTTACTGTTAACACAGAACAACAACAACACCCTGCATCCAAACCTGAAAACACTGCAGCTGACTGCCTGGAACATTACACGAGACCAAATAACCCAAATTTATCCCAAAGGGTTAAAGACATTATCTTGGAGGCTCGCAGACCCTCTACAAGAAAAAATTATTCAGCAAAATGGAAAAGATATCACATTTGGAGTACTGCAAAGGGAGAAAATTTGTCACTGGTAAACATAGCCAACATCCTGGAATACTTGGCAGAGCTCTTCCACAACGGCCTGTCCTATTCTTCCATTAAGATTCATGCATCGGCTATTTCAGCAGAATACAACTTGGATCCTCCAGTCTTCTCACATCCTCTGCTCAGGCAGTTTCTAAGAGGAATTAAAAATGTAAAACCACCTAGGAAGCCACCATTGCCAGCGTGGGACTTGAACTTTGTGCTTGAAAAGTTGACACTCCCTCCTTATGAACCAGCAGCAACAGCAGACGTACAATGCCTATCATGGAAAACTGCTTTCCTGCTTGCAATCACTTCAGCAAGAAGGGTATCTGAGCTACAGGCATTAATGGCAGTACAGCCCTTCCTGATCTTCCATCAAGATAGTGTCCATGAGAACTAATCCTACTTTTATGCCAAAGGTGGTCTCCAGGGTATCTTTAAATCAAGCTATCCACCTACCTACATTCTTCCCCAACCCACAGAACAGGGGAGAAAGACTGTTACATACCTTGGATGTACATAGACAATTATGTTACTACCTGGACAGGACCAAGAACAATAGAAAAACTGACCAGCTACTGGTAGCATATGCAACAGGAAGGGAAGGAACAGCAATTTCGAAACAGACGATCTCTAAGTGGATAGGAAATTGCATTAGATTTTGTTATTCCTACCATGGGAAGAAAACTCCAGGAAACATCAGGCCTCACTCTACAAGGGCTACAGTCACTACCACAGCCTTTTTACGAGGAGTGGCTACCAAAGACATTTTAGAGGCTGCTACTTGGAGCTCCGTGCATACATTTGCCAAGCATTATAATTTACCTTTATACTCCAGATCCCGAGCAGGTTTTGCCACTGCTGTTTTGCAAGGGATCTTAACTACACCATAATCTTATTTCTCCTCCTCCCCCAGTTTGGCTATGGTATTCTACCCATTTGTAAGGACTGCAGATGCATCCTTGAAGGACATAGTACAGTTTTGTACCTACCATAAATGTAGATGTCCGATGGGCATGCATCTGCAGTCAGGATTACCCACCCTCCTTCCCCGCTGTGGTACTCCTAGGGTATTTGCCCATCTTGTAGCTAGCTGGGGGAATCTATTATGGTGTATTTGTTTGTATATATGTACATACATGCTTATTTTTTGTTTGCTCTCTACTATTTGGAACCATTTGCATTTATCCAAATTTAGCCTTCCTAGAGGGCACCTGGCATCTGGGGCAAGAAACAGAGGAAAATGGCGTCGGCTGATGCCTTTATACCCGAAGAACTGCAGCTATGACGTCGGGTGAAGTGCGACACCAGCCGAGGCCAGACCCAGACTTTGGAATCCGGCCGACAGAAGGGCTGCCTGACGACAGGACAACCCATTTGTAAGGACTGCAGATGCATGCCTATCGGACATCTACATTTATGGTAGGTACAAAACTGTACTTTATCTCCTTTAGCAAAACACCCTCTTTAATGAGGGGTTATTTAAAATGGATAGATGGAAGAATTATGGAATACTTCAAGGAGGTACCACGAGTTTATGGACTTGGGAACCAACATCCACAGCATTTCCTTTTGCCTTCGAGGCTTACAAGGATCCCCCCCTTCAGCTGCAGTAGAATTGAATTCTCATTCCTGTACCCGACAGAAACTTGACCAATTCTGAAGGATCCAGCAGACTAATGTTTGTACAAGAACTCATTTGAGACCCTCCTGGCTAAATAACTTGGATATTCGGAGTACTAAACTGATTCCAGGATCCTAGTACCTGGAGTAGTTCAGAAAGGTCTGTATGTTGGTCACTTAGTCCTTCGGGGTTAAGTAGCCAAATGCCAAGGCAGTCATAGACAGGTAAAGGACTTAAGTTGCAATGTGAAACCTTGAAGCCACAAGTTGAGGCTTTTAAAAGTTTAAAAAGTTGAGAAACCTTTTAAGCCTGGATACGCAAAGTTGGATGCAGCATGTGGGCTGTTGAAAAGGGTTGGTAATTGAAATGCCCGGTTAAGGATTTGGCCATTTCTGGTACATTTTAAAAGGAAGGTAGACTTTGCTCCTCTGGATAAGGTTTTTCTGCTGGGGAGCCTGTCATAAACGGTCTAAAGTTGGAGGAAAAGCAAAGTGAGGGGAATTGTAATACAGCTTTTTCATACGTGTGTATACAAATACCAGATGTTACTCTGACAGCTGTACTATGACCAGCGTTTGGCAGAGTGAAAGCTGTACAAATTCAGCAGATGTTACTCGACAGCTGTACTATGACCAGCATTTGGCAGAATGAAAGCTGGCAGGCCAAGAAGACCTTTCAGAAGTGGAAGTGGTGAGGAAAGAAAAATGCAAGGTCAGCAAGTCCTTTTCACTCCCTTTTTAAATTATCTCTTAAGACATAGGCACACGTGTATTAGTAGAAAAGCTATATTATAATGTTTCATTTGCTTGCATTGTATATTGCATGTGTTCCTTCATCAGTTGACCTTCACTTAATTGCATAAATTACTTTTTCCCTTTTCTTAAATGCACTCTTCTTTCCTGAATATTATTTTGCATGTATTTTTCTCTCAAATTCCACCTTTTGTGTAGTTTGCTTCTTCCTGTTTCTAAAGAACCTATTTCCAGTTCTTTTATTTTACAGTATACAGTACTTCAGTTTAATTTTTTGATTTAGATTTTTTATTGCTTTTTGTTGGCCAGCAGCATTAAGCTTAGGAAGGCTGTACTTTGTATAGGCAATTCATATCCTGTGTCTCAGAGCAGTTTAGTTATTTTCTTACAGCTGCTTGCTCTCCCAACACTTCTGACAAAGTACTCTGTAAGGAATTTTTTAAATTTGCCAACTCATTAGACTTTCCAAAAGACATCCTCCCAGTTACCTCTGTAACATTGTACCTCAGCAATTGCCCCCCCCCCCAAGCAAAAATTCTCTGAATTCTTTGGTAAAAATACCTATGCATACACCTCCAAGCAAAAATCCTAAGCCTTCTGTACTTGGTTGCATACTTGGGAGCCATTCATATGTCCTCCCATTGTTTTAGGGAGTCGTTTTGACCAATTCTGGCTCAAGCATCGCTCAACTACCCCCATCACCCGCCCCTATTGGCCTTTTGCCCTTGTGGAGGAGGGTAAGACTTTTCTTAGACAGCACTTTTGATGAGAACAATTTTGTATGGCTACGGATTAGAGGTGAGCTCTGTCCCACCATTTATGGAGATGACTGTCATTGTGGAAGATCACTGGAGCTGTCCTTTCCCATTCTTGACCAACTGTTAACTCAAGGATCCATCAAAGAGGTCCTCAAAGGAAAAAATGATTGCATATCTGTTCCTGGTACCTAAAAAAAAACAATTAAAAAAAAAAAAAGTGGGTCTGGGAAACTGGTTTTGACTGTGAGATTGTACCAGTTTTTATTTATTTTGCATATTGTTACCGGGGAAGTCCTTTTTTTTTTTGCGGAAGCCCAGGGAGAAAAGCTCCACATTTAATAAACAAAAATGTACATTAGGATATAAAAGATTTTGTCCTGCTCACAGTTTTTCAATAAACGTAGATACATCACATGTATAAGAAATATATTTACAGCAATGCAATAAGGTACAAGTATTAGAATATATAGAAACTAATCTAATTAGAATGTCAGAGAGATGAGCAAATTCAGTATTACTTGTTAAGAGTAAAAATTGTAGAATAAGATGTAGTCTGTACCAGGAAGAAATGTGCTGGTACACCACAGAAGAAAATGAGGTGTATAGGGGCGTAGAACGTTTATGATTTAGCTGTTGTAGCAGTTGACAGCTGGAAACAGTTGTGGATAGTAGTAGGGGATAATAGAAGGTTTTTATTTGCTGAGTTTGCAATGGAGAGGTTGAAACGGTTGGATAATATATTGGGTTGAGGGTATGGACTAGCCTGTATCAGTACATGAACAGTCATTTATCAAGTCACATGGGCTTTGAGGATTTTTTTTTTAACTGTATTATAGAGGATGTAGTTAAGTTTATGGGCAGTGTATTCCATTTTTTTGCAGTAGAATTTGGGAAAGAAGGGATTCACCTGCATTATTGGCTTTAGTTATGTCTGTAAAGAATCTTTTTACTGGAGCGTAGAGTCCTGTAGGTGGTGTATGGTTGAAGTATCCCTGTAATCCATAGCTGTTACTGGGATGTACAATTTTGTGGGCTAGTGTAACATGGTTGTAGTGGAGGAATTCGGGCAGTTCTAGCCAGTTCCGTTGTTTGAGCTGTACAGTGGTGTACCCCGAGTGGAGAATCTGTGGCAAACCTTGCTATTTTATAGTAACAGGACTCCAGTTTAGCCGAGTCTGTTTTTCCAAGATTTGTGAAGTGGGGATACATAAGAGAAGTGATGCTAGACAGGGGCCCAGAGAAGTAAATATTGTGGGAAGAAATATCCAGGGAATTGTTATGGCTAGGCTTGCATAGGTCCTATGGCCAATAACCTAGTACCAACCTGTGAGATGAGTGCATACAGTTTAGTGTTGTAAGAAACTGTTTTATTTCTGTAATAAAAGGCCCAGCTTTTTGTGGACCTTCTTTATGGTTTTAGAGATGTGGATATCAAATTTCATATTACTGTCTATCATAACCCCTAGTAGTTGAGTGTGATTGACAGGAGAGATTGTGTTCTTGGATATGATATTAAAAGGTTGAGTGGGTGGTGTATGTTGTAGGCATGAAAAGCAGTAGCTTAGTTTAGAATTAGTTGTGAGTTAGTAAGTCATGCTTGACAAAGGAGGATTGTCAGAGTGGAGTTCATTGAGATGAAGCAGCACATAATAATATGGAGTCGTGTGCATACTGGGTGACTTTAGTCCATGGTGTAGAAGTATGTAGGCTGTTAGTAAAGAGGAAGAGCAGTAAGGGTCCTAGGATGGAACTTTGGGGGGACCCCTAGAGGTGCAGGAAGAAGTGTGGAGAGGTCCTGCTGCCATTGAACTGCCTGTTGCGACCTGTTAAATAGCTTTGGAACCAGGAGGTAGTGGATTTGCTGAAATCTGGGTCTGAAAGAACATTGAGTTGAAGGCCTTGGGTCAAGAGAGAGGGGATACAAATTGTCTTTTCGTGGTTTACTCTGTTTGTGAAAACCAGTGAGTGGTTGTAGTACTGTGAAATGGTTGGAAGCAGGTGCTGTATGTTACAGTAGTTTGTGTTTGGTATCCCATGATTTGTGACTGTACACCACTCGAGGATTTTGGATAGAGGGGAATGGATAGCAATGGGGTTGATAGTTGGTCATTTCAGTTGAGCTGCCTTCTTTGTGAAGTGGGATAATATGGGAAATCTTCCAAATATTAGGAACTAAACTTTCAGAGATGTATCTGTCCAGAATGGGTACTGGGTAGGCTATTGCATCAGCAGAAATTCTTTGGAATTCAGATGGTAATTTGTCTGTGGCTAGTCTAGTGGGCTTTAGTTTTTTAATCCTGTCTATGGAAACTGGTTGTAGGATGAAACTATGATTCTTTGTCTTAGGGGGTCCATTGGAAAAGGAGCTTTGAGAGTTGGATAGGGCTAAGATGGATTCAATGAAGTATTGAATTGTCTAGCTATATTCCCTGGTTTTGGGGTGGTTGTACTTTGTTTACCTAGTAGAGAATGCTGTTAATGACTGCCCAGAACTTTGGGGGTGCCTTTGGTGTTTCATTTGAATATTATAAAAATGTCTAATTTGATTATTTTCTTTGCTTTATTTCTTGTTTCTTGCTAAGTTTGTTTAGAGGCTTGGGTTTTAGTTGTGTGCTATTGGTTCCAGGCTTTATCTCTAGTTTTCAGTAGAGATCTAGTTTTTTTAGTAAGCCAGGGTGCAAAGTTATTTTTTAACTCTATTAGTTCTGGTAGAAGTATGTGTAGGATGTTTAAGAGGGTAGAGTTTAAGTATTTTGCTGTTTCATCAAGCGTGAGAAGCAAGAGTGGTTCGCAGTTGCAAGTTTTTAGAGTAGTGATGTTAGGGTTAAAGTTTTTTTTTCTTGTTTCTTATTTGCAGGTGTACAGTATGTTTAACCTGACAGGTGTGGCGTTTTAATAGAAACGTTGGTAGATTGCTCAGGCTGTCTAGTAGCAGCCAGATTGAAAGGATTGGGCTGGTTTATTAAGTATCTGGTCAAGGATGGACTGTATTTTAGAGAACTTGTATCTAGTGGGATATTTGATGATTTGAGTAAATCCATAGCAGTTAAGGTTGGTAGGGTTATGGGAGTTGCAGGTAAGCCAATCTATATTTAAGTCCCCCATGATAGTTTCGTGTGGAGTGCATTGGAGGCCCAGTTAAGTTCTCTAATGTGGGTGTTATTTCTGGGTGGGATGTAGCATCCAATGATGGTTTTGGGGGTTAATTGTTAACACTGAAAGAATGAATTTTTGGCATTGTCAAAAGTAGGGATGGCAAGATTCAAGGAGTCTACTTTCAGTTGCATTTTAAATAGTATTGCTATGGCTCTGCCTTAACTTTTTTGTCATTGTGTAGGATGTTGTAACCAGATGCTAAAATTTCATTATCAGTAATGTGTAGTTTTAACTCTGTTTCAGTAAGCACTATAATAGCTGGTGATTAGGGGACAAATTGGCGTGTAGATTCTGCATTTTTATGGTTATGCTTCTTATTTGTTTAGTAACAGTCTTTGGCTTTCCTAGGGAGTTGTAGAATTGAAGCTGTGCAGTTGCGGTTTTGTAGGGATGAGTTGGTGGGTGTGAATGATGGATTTGGATCGACATTTCCACTGAGAGATGATTTAGATGCTATGTAGATTAAGGTTTTAATGTTTTTTGTGCAGTGATACTTGAGGTTTGGAGAATTAGTGTTGAGGTAGGGAAAAGAGGGTTTGTAATGAGTGCTTCGTGTATTAGATGAATGTGGAGATGCATATATTGAGGGCAGTAGTCTTTAGAGTAATGTGATGAGTCGTAATGTGGTGTGATATAGATTCAACTAGTGTGACGTGAGGTGGTGTATGCCAGTGATGCTAGTAGTACTAGGGTTACTGTGTGTAGTAGTAGTAGTAGCATAGGTCAGGTATTGTATTGTATGCCAGTGATGCTAGTAGTGCTAGGGTTACTGTGTGTAGTAGTAGTAGCATATGTCAGGTATTGTATTGTATGCCAGTGATGCTAGTAGTGCTAGGGTTACTGTGTGTAGTAGTAATAGCATATATCAGGTATTGTATTGTATGGCAGTGATGCTAGTAGTGCTAGGGTTACTGTGTGTAGTAGTAGTAGTAGCATATGTCAGGTATTGTATGCCAGTGATGCTAGTAGTGCTAGGGTTACTGTGTGTAGTAGTAGTAGCATATTTCAGGTATTGTATTGTATGCCAGTGATGCTAGTAGTGCTAGGGTTACTGTGTGTAGTAGTAGTAGTAGCATATGTCTGGTATTGTATGCCAGTGATGCTAGTAGTGCTAGGGTTACTGTGTGTAGTAGTAGTAGCATATGTCCGGTATTGTATGCCAGTGATGCTAGTAGTGCTAGGGTTACTGTGTGTAGTAGTAGTAGCATATGTCAGATATTGTATGCCAGTGATGCTAGTAGTGCTAGGGTTACTGTGTGTAGTAGTAGTAGCATATGTCAGGTATTGTATTGTATTCCAGTGATGCTAGTAGTGCTAGGGTTACTGTGTGTAGTAGTAGTAGTAGCATATGTCAGGTATTGTATGCCAGTGATGCTAGTAGTGCTAGGGTTACTGTGTGTAGTAGTAGTAGCATAGGTCAGGTATTGTATGCCAGTGATGCTAGTAGTGCTCTGGTTACTGTGTGTAGTAGTAGTAGCATATTTCAGGTATTGTATTGTATGCCAGTGATGCTAGTAGTGCTAGGGTTACTGTGTGTAGTAGTAGCATAGGTCAGGTATTGTATGCCAGTGATGCTAGTAGTGCTAGGGTTACTGTGTGTAGTAGTAGTAGCATATGTCCGGTATTGTATTGTATGCCAGTGATGCTAGTAGTGCTAGGGTTACTGTGTGTAGTAGTAGTAGCATATGTCCGGTATTGTATTGTATGCCAGTGATGCTAGTAGTGCTAGGGTTACTGTGTGTAGTAGTAGTAGCATATGTCAGGTATTGTATGCCAGTGATGCTAGTAATGCTAGGGTTACTGTGTGTAGTAGTAGCATATTTCAGGTATTGTATTGTATGCCAGTGATGCTAGTAGTGCTAGGGTTACTGTGTGTAGTAGTAGTAGCATATGTCAGGTATTGTATAGTATGCCAGTGATGCTAGTAGTGCTAGGGTTACTGTGTGTAGTAGTAGCATATTTCAGGTATTGTATTGTATGCCAGTGATGCTAGTAGTGCTAGGGTTACTGTGTGTAGTAGTAGTAGCATAGGTCAGGTATTGTATGCCAGTGATGCTAGTAGTGCTAGGGTTACTGTGTGTAGTAGTAGTAGCATATGTCAGGTATTGTATGCCAGTGATGCTAGTAGTGCTAGGGTTACTGTGTGTAGTAGTAGTAGCATAGGTCAGGTATTGTATGCCAGTGATGCTAGTAGTGCTAGGGTTACTGTGTGTAGTAGTAGTAGCATATTTCAGGTATTGTATGCCAGTGATGCTAGTAGTGCTAGGGTTACTGTGTGTAGTAGTAGTAGCATATGTCCGGTATTGTATTGTATGCCAGTGATGCTAGTAGTGCTAGGGTTACTGTGTGTAGTAGTAGCATATGTCAGATATTGTATTGTATGCCAGTGATGCTAGTAGTGCTAGGGTAACTGTGTGTAGTAGTAGTAGCTTATATCAGGTATTGTATGCCAGTGATGCTAGTAGTGGTAGGGTTACTGTGTGTAGTAGTAGTAGCATATGTCCGGTATTGTATGCCAGTGATGCTAGTAGTGCTAGGGTTACTGTGTGTAGTAGTAGTAGCATATGTCTGGTATTGTATGCCAGTGATGCTAGTAGTGCTAGGGTTACTGTGTGTAGTAGTAGTAGCATATGTCCGGTATTGTATGCCAGTGATGCTAGTAGTGCTAGGGTTACTGTGTGTAGTAGTAGTAGCATATGTCTGGTATTGTATGCCAGTGATGCTAGTAGTGCTAGGGTTACTGTGTGTAGTAGTAGTGGCATAGGTCAGGTATTGTATGCCAGTGATGCTAGTAGTGCTAGGGTTACTGTGTGTAGTAGTACCATATTTCAGGTATTGTATGCCAGTGATGCTAGTAGTGCTAGGGTTACTGTGTGTAGTAGTAGTGGCATAGGTCAGGTATTGTATGCCAGTGATGCTAGTAGTGCTAGGGTTACTGTGTGCAGTAGTAGTAGTAGCATATGTCCGGTATTGTATGCCAGTGATGTTAGTGCTAGGGTTACTGTGTGTAGTAGTAGTAGCATATGTCCGGTATTGTATTGTATGCCAGTGATGCTAGTAGTGCTAGGGTTACTGTGTGTAGTAGTAGTAGCATATGTCAGGTATTGTATGCCAGTGATGCTAGTAGTGCTAGGGTTACTGTGTGTAGTAGTAGCATATTTCAGGTATTGTATTGTATGCCAGTGATGCTAGTAGTGCTAGGGTTACTGTGTGTAGTAGTAGTAGCATATGTCAGGTATTGTATGCCAGTGATGCTAGTAGTGCTAGGGTTACTGTGTGTAGTAGTAGTAGCATATGTCAGGTATTGTATGCCAGTGATGCTAGTAGTGCTAGGGTTACTGTGTGTAGTAGTAGTAGCATATTTCAGTATTGTATTGTATGCCAGTGATGCTAGTAGTGCTAGGGTTACTGTGTGTAGTAGTAGTAGCATAGGTCAGGTATTGTATGCCAGTGATGCTAGTAGTGCTAGGGTTACTGTGTGTAGTAGTAGTAGCATATGTCAGGTATTGTATGCCAGTGATGCTAGTAGTGCTAGGGTTACTGTGTGTAGTAGTAGCATAGGTCAGGTATTGTATGCCAGTGATGCTAGTAGTGCTAGGGTTACTGTGTGTAGTAGTAGTAGCATATTTCAGGTATTGTATGCCAGTGATGCTAGTAGTGCTAGGGTTACTGTGTGTAGTAGTAGTAGCATATGTCCGGTATTGTATTGTATGCCAGTGATGCTAGTAGTGCTAGGGTTACTGTGTGTAGTAGTAGCATATGTCAGATATTGTATTGTATGCCAGTGATGCTAGTAGTGCTAGGGTAACTGTGTGTAGTAGTAGTAGCATATATCAGGTATTGTATGCCAGTGATGCTAGTAGTGCTAGGGTTACTGTGTGTAGTAGTAGTAGCATATGTCCGGTATTGTATGCCAGTGATGCTAGTAGTGCTAGGGTTACTGTGTGTAGTAGTAGTAGCATATGTCAGGTATTGTATGCCAGTGATGCTAGTAGTGCTCGGGTTACTGTGTGTAGTAGTAGTAGCATATATCAGGTATTGTATTGTATGCCAGTGATGCTAGTAGTGCTAGGGTTACTGTGTGTAGTAGTAGTAGCATAGGTCAGGTATTGTATGCCAGTGATGCTAGTAGTGCTAGGGTTACTGTGTGTAGTAGTAGTAGCATAGGTCAGGTATTGTATTGTATGCCAGTGATGCTAGTAGTGCTCTGGTTACTGTGTGTAGTAGTAGTAGCATATTTCAGGTATTGTATTGTATGCCAGTGATGCTAGTAGTGCTAGGGTTACTGTGTGTAGTAGTAGCATAGGTCAGGTATTGTATGCCAGTGATGCTAGTAGTGCTAGGGTTACTGTGTGTAGTAGTAGTAGCATATGTCAGGTATTGTATTGTATGCCAGTGATGCTAGTAGTGCTAGGGTTACTGTGTGTAGTAGTAGTAGCATATGTCCGGTATTGTATTGTATGCCAGTGATGCTAGTAGTGCTAGGGTTACTGTGTGTAGTAGTAGCATATGTCAGGTATTGTGTAGTATGCCAGTGATGCTAGTAGTGCTAGGGTTACTGTGTGTAGTAGTAGTAGCATATTTCAGGTATTGTATTGTATGCCAGTGATGCTAGTAGTGATAGGGTTAGTGTGTGTAGTAGTAGTAGCATAGGTCAGGTATTGTATGCCAGTGATGCTAGTAGTGCTAGGGTTACTGTGTGTAGTAGTAGTAGCATATGTCAGGTATTGTATGCCAGTGATGCTAGTAGTGCTAGGGTTACTGTGTGTAGTAGCAGTAGCATAGGTCAGGTATTGTATGCCAGTGATGCTAGTAGTGCTAGGGTTACTGTGTGTAGTAGTAGTAGCATATTTCAGGTATTGTATTGTATGCCAGTGATGCTAGTAGTGCTAGGGTTACTGTGTGTAGTAGTAGTAGCATATGTCGGTGTATTGTATGCCAGTGATGCTAGTAGTGCTAGGGTTACTGTGTGTAGTAGTAGCATATGTCAGATATTGTATTGTATGCCAGTGATGCTAGTAGTGCTAGGGTAACTGTGTGTAGTAGTAGTAGCATATATCAGGTATTGTATGCCAGTGATGCTAGTAGTGCTAGGGTTACTGTGTGTAGTAGTAGTAGCATATGTCCGGTATTGTATGCCAGTGATGCTAGTAGTGCTAGGGTTACTGTGTGTAGTAGTAGTAGCATATGTCTGGTATTGTATGCCAGTGATGCTAGTAGTGCTAGGGTTACTGTGTGTAGTAGTAGCATATGTCAGATATTGTATTGTATGCCAGTGATGCTAGTAGTGCTAGGGTAACTGTGTGTAGTAGTAGTAGCATATATCAGGTATTGTATGCCAGTGATGCTAGTAGTGCTAGGGTTACTGTGTGTAGTAGTAGTAGCATATGTCCGGTATTGTATGCCAGTGATGCTAGTAGTGCTAGGGTTACTGTGTGTAGTAGTAGTAGCATATGTCTGGTATTGTATGCCAGTGATGCTAGTAGTGCTAGGGTTACTGTGTGTAGTAGTAGTAGCATATGTCCGGTATTGTATGCCAGTGATGCTAGTAGTGCTAGGGTTACTGTGTGTAGTAGTAGTAGCATATGTCTGGTATTGTATGCCAGTGATGCTAGTAGTGCTAGGGTTACTGTGTGTAGTAGTAGTGGCATAGGTCAGGTATTGTATGCCAGTGATGCTAGTAGTGCTAGGGTTACTGTGTGTAGTAGTACCATATTTCAGGTATTGTATTGTATGCCAGTGATGCTAGTAGTGCTAGGGTTACTGTGTGTAGTAGTAGTGGCATAGGTCAGGTATTGTATGCCAGTGATGCTAGTAGTGCTAGGGTTACTGTGTGTAGTAGTAGTAGTAGCATATGTCCGGTATTGTATGCCAGTGATGCTAGTAGTGCTAGGGTTACTGTGTGTAGTAGTAGTAGCATATGTCCGGTATTGTATTGTATGCCAGTGATGCTAGTA
Source organism: Protopterus annectens (assembly GCF_019279795.1). Classification (NCBI taxonomy): domain Eukaryota; kingdom Metazoa; phylum Chordata; order Ceratodontiformes; family Protopteridae; genus Protopterus; species Protopterus annectens. Next base: position 952,947,268 of record NC_056733.1, on the reverse strand, counting down.
GTGCTAGGGTTACTGTGTGTAGTAGTAGTAGCATATGTCAGGTATTGTATGCCAGTGATGCTAGTAGTGCTAGGGTTACTGTGTGTAGTAGTAGCATATTTCAGGTATTGTATTGTATGCCAGTGATGCTAGTAGTGCTAGGGTTACTGTGTGTAGTAGTAGTAGCATATGTCAGGTATTGTATTGTATGCCAGTGATGCTAGTAGTGCTAGGGTTACTGTGTGTAGTAGTAGCATATGTCCGGTATTGTATTGTATGCCAGTGATGCTAGTAGTGCTAGGGTTACTGTGTGTAGTAGTAGCATATTTCAGGTATTGTATTGTATGCCAGTGATGCTAGTAGTGCTAGGGTTACTGTGTGTAGTAGTAGTAGCATAGGTCAGGTATTGTATGCCAGTGATGCTAGTAGTGCTAGGGTTACTGTGTGTAGTAGTAGTAGCATATGTCAGGTATTGTATGCCAGTGATGCTAGTAGTGCTAGGGTTACTGTGTGTAGTAGTAGTAGCATAGGTCAGGTATTGTATGCCAGTGATGCTAGTAGTGCTAGGGTTACTGTGTGTAGTAGTAGTAGCATATTTCAGGTATTGTATGCCAGTGATGCTAGTAGTGCTAGGGTTACTGTGTGTAGTAGTAGTAGCATATGTCCGGTATTGTATTGTATGCCAGTGATGCTAGTAGTGCTAGGGTTACTGTGTGTAGTAGTAGCATATGTCAGATATTGTATTGTATGCCAGTGATGCTAGTAGTGCTAGGGTAACTGTGTGTAGTAGTAGTAGCATATATCAGGTATTGTATGCCAGTGATGCTAGTAGTGCTAGGGTTACTGTGTGTAGTAGTAGTAGCATATGTCCGGTATTGTATGCCAGTGATGCTAGTAGTGCTAGGGTTACTGTGTGTAGTAGTAGTAGCATATGTCTGGTATTGTATGCCAGTGATGCTAGTAGTGCTAGGGTTACTGTGTGTAGTAGTAGTAGCATATGTCCGGTATTGTATGCCAGTGATGCTAGTAGTGCTAGGGTTACTGTGTGTAGTAGTAGTAGCATATGTCTGGTATTGTATGCCAGTGATGCTAGTAGTGCTAGGGTTACTGTGTGTAGTAGTAGTGGCATAGGTCAGGTATTGTATGCCAGTGATGCTAGTAGTGCTAGGGTTACTGTGTGTAGTAGTACCATATTTCAGGTATTGTATTGTATGCCAGTGATGCTAGTAGTGCTAGGGTTACTGTGTGTAGTAGTAGTGGCATAGGTCAGGTATTGTATGCCAGTGATGCTAGTAGTGCTAGGGTTACTGTGTGTAGTAGTAGTAGCATATGTCAGGTATTGTATGCCAGTGATGCTAGTAGTGCTAGGGTTACTGTGTGTAGTAGTAGTAGCATATGTCCGGTATTGTATTGTATGCCAGTGATGCTAGTAGTGCTAGGGTTACTGTGTGTAGTAGTAGTAGCATATGTCAGGTATTGTATGCCAGTGATGCTAGTAGTGCTAGGGTTACTATGTGTAGTAGTAGCATATTTCAGGTATTGTATTGTATGCCAGTGATGCTAGTAGTGCTAGGGTTACTGTGTGTAGTAGTAGTAGCATATGTCAGGTATTGTATTGTATGCCAGTGATGCTAGTAGTGCTAGGGTTACTGTGTGTAGTAGTAGCATATGTCCGGTATTGTATTGTATGCCAGTGATGCTAGTAGTGCTAGGGTTACTGTGTGTAGTAGTAGCATATGTCAGATATTGTATTGTATGCCAGTGATGCTAGTAGTGCTAGGGTAACTGTGTGTAGTAGTAGTAGCATATATCAGGTATTGTATGCCAGTGATGCTAGTAGTGCTAGGGTAACTGTGTGTAGTAGTAGTAGCATATGTCAGGTATTGTATGCCAGTGATGCTAGTAGTGCTAGGGTTACTGTGTGTAGTAGTAGTAGCATATGTCCGGTATTGTATGCCAGTGATGCTAGTAGTGCTAGGGTTACTGTGTGTAGTAGTAGTAGCATAGGTCAGGTATTGTATTGTATGCCAGTGATGCTAGTAGTGCTAGGGTTACTGTGTGTAGTAGCAGTAGCATATGTCTGGTATTGTATGCCAGTGATGCTAGTAGTGCTAGGGTTACTGTGTGTAGTAGTACCATATTTCAGGTATTGTATTGTATGCCAGTGATGTTAGTAGTGCTAGGGTTACTGTGTGTAGTAGTAGCATATGTCAGGTATTGTATTGTATGCCAGTGATGCTAGTAGTGCTAGGGTTACTGTGTGTAGTAGTAGTAGCATATGTCAGGTATTGTATTGTATGCCAGTGATGCTAGTAGTGCTCTGGTTACTGTGTGTAGTAGTAGTAGCATATGTCAGGTATTGTATTGTATGCCAGTGATGCTAGTAGTGCTAGGGTTACTGTGTGTAGTAGTAGTAGCATAGGTCAGGTATTGTATTGTATTCCAGTGATGCTAGTAGTGCTAGGGTTACTGTGTGTAGTAGTAGTAGCATATGTCCGGTATTGTATGCCAGTGATGCTAGTAGTGCTAGGGTTACTGTGTGTAGTAGTAGTAGCATATGTCAGGTATGGTATTGTATGCCAGTGATGCTAGTAGTGCTAGGGTTACTGTGTGTAGTAGTAGTAGCATATGTCCGGTATTGTATTGTATGCCAGTGATGCTAGTAGTGCTAGGGTTACTGTGTGTAGTAGTAGTAGCATAGGTCCGGTATTGTATTGTATGCCAGTGATGCTAGTAGTGCTAGGGTTACTGTGTTTAGTAGTAGTAGCAGCATATATCAGGTATTGTATTGTATGCCAGTGATGCTAGTAGTGCTAGGGTTACTGTGTGTAGTAGTAGTAGCATATGTCTGGTATTGTATGCCAGTGATGCTAGTAGTGCTAGGGTTACTGTGTGTAGTAGTAGTAGTAGCATATGTCTGGTATTGTATGCCAGTGATGCTAATAGTGCTAGGGTTACTGTGTGTAGTAGTAGTAGCATATGTCAGGTATTGTATGCCAGTGATGCTAGTAGTGCTAGGGTTACTGTGTGTAGTAGTAGTAGCATATGTCCGGTATTGTATTGTATGCCAGTGATGCTAGTAGTGCTAGGGTTACTGTGTGTAGTAGTAGCATATGTCAGATATTGTATTGTATGCCAGTGATGATAGTAGTGCTAGGGTAACTGTGTGTAGTAGTAGTAGCATATATCAGGTATGTATGCCAGTGATGCTAGTAGTGCTAGGGTTACTGTGTGTAGTAGTAGTAGCATATGTCCGGTATTGTATGCCAGTGATGCTAGTAGTGCTAGGGTTACTGTGTGTAGTAGTAGCATATTTCAGGTATTGTATTGTATGCCAGTGATGCTAGTAGTGCTAGGGTTACTGTGTGTAGTAGTAGTGGCATAGGTCAGGTATTGTATGCCAGTGATGCTAGTAGTGCTAGGGTTACTGTGTGTAGTAGTAGTAGCATATGTCCAGTATTGTATTGTATGCCAGTGATGCTAGTAGTGCTAGGGTTACTGTGTGTAGTAGTAGTAGCATATGTCCAGTATTGTATTGTATGCCAGTGATGCTAGTAGTGCTAGGGTTACTGTGTGTAGTAGTAGTAGCATATGTCAGGTATTGTATTGTATGCCAGTGATGCTAGTAGTGCTAGGGTTACTGTGTGTAGTAGTAGTAGCATATATCAGGTATTGTATTGTATGCCAGTGATGCTAGTAGTGCTAGGGTTACTGTGTGTAGTAGTAGTAGCATCTATCAGGTATTGTATTGTATGCCAGTGATGCTAGTAGTGCTAGGGTTACTGTGTGTAGTAGTAGCATATGTCCGGTATTGTATTGTATGCCAGTGATGCTAGTAATGCTAGGGTTACTGTGTGTAGTAGTAGCATATGTCAGATATTGTATTGTATGCCAGTGATGCTAGTAGTGCTAGGGTAACTGTGTGTAGTAGTAGTAGCATATATCAGGTATTTTATACCAGTGATGCTAGTAGTGCTAGGGTTACTGTGTGTAGTAGTAGTAGCATATATCAGGTATTGTATTGTATGCCAGTGATGCTAGTAGTGCTAGGGTAACTGTGTGTAGTAGTAGTAGCATATGTCAGGTATTGTATGCCAGTGATGCTAGTAGTGCTAGGGTTACTGTGTGTAGTAGTAGTAGCATATGTCCGGTATTGTATGCCAGTGATGCTAGTAGTGCTAGGGTTACTGTGTGTAGTAGTAGTAGCATAGGTCAGGTATTGTATTGTATGCCAGTGATGCTAGTAGTGCTAGGGTTACTGTGTGTAGTAGTAGTAGTAGCATAGGTCAGGTATTGTATTGTATGCCACTGATGCTAGTAGTGCTAGGGTTACTGTGTGTAGTAGTAGTAGCATATGTCCGGTATTGTATGCCAGTGATGCTAGTAGTGCTAGGGTTACTGTGTGTAGTAGTAGTAGCATATGTCTGGTATTGTATGCCAGTGATGCTAGTGCTAGGGTTACTGTGTGTAGTAGTAGTAGCATATGTCAGGTGTTGTATTGTATGCCAGTGATGCTAGTAGTGCTCTGGTTACTGTGTGTAGTAGTAGTAGCATAGGTCAGGTATTGTATTGTATGCCAGTGATGCTAGTAGTGCTAGGGTTACTGTGTGTAGTAGTAGTAGTAGTAGTAGTAGCATATATCAGGTATTGTATGCCAGTGATGCTAGTAGTGCTAGGGTTACTGTGTGTAGTAGTAGTAGCATATGTCAGGTATTGTATTGTATGCCAGTGATGCTAGTAGTGCTAGGGTTACTGTGTGTAGTAGTAGTAGTAGCATAGGTCAGGTATTGTATTGTATTCCAGTGATGCTAGTAGTGCTAGGGTTACTGTGTGTAGTAGTAGTAGCATATGTCCGGTATTGTATGCCAGTGATGCTAGTAGTGCTAGGGTTACTGTGTATAGTAGTAGTAGTAGCATATTTCAGGTATTGTATTGTATGCCAGTGATGCTAGTAGTGCTAAGGTTACTGTGTGTAGTAGTAGTAGCATAGGTCAGGTATTGTATTGTATTCCAGTGATGCTAGTAGTGCTAGGGTTACTGTGTGTAGTAGTAGTAGCATATATCAGGTATTGTATTGTATGCCAGTGATGCTAGTAGTGCTAGGGTTACTGTGTGTAGTAGTAGTAGCATATATCAGGTTTTGTGTTGTATGCCAGTGATGCTAGTAGTGCTAGGGTTACTGTGTGTAGTAGTAGTAGTAGTAGCATATGTCAGGTATTGTATGCCAGTGATGCTAGTAGTGCTAGGGTTACTGTGTGTAGTAGTAGTAGCATAGGTCAGGTATTGTATGCCAGTGATGCTAGTAGTGCTCGGGTTACTGTGTGTAGTAGTAGTAGCATATATCGGGTATTGTATTGTATGCCAGTGATGCTAGTAGTGCTAGGGTTACTGTGTGTAATAGTAGTAGCATATGTCAGGTATTGTATGCCAGTGATGCTAGTAGTGCTAGGGTTACTGTGTGTAGTAGTAGTAGCATATATCAGGTTTTGTGTTGTATGCCAGTGATGCTAGTAGTGCTAGGGTTACTGTGTGTAGTAGTAGTAGCATATATCAGGTGTTGTATGCCAGTGATGCTAGTAGTGCTAGGGTTACTGTGTGTAGTAGTAGTAGCATATATCCGGTATTGTATGACAGTGATGCTAGTAGTGCTAGGGTTACTGTGTGTAGTAGTAGTAGTAGCATATGTCAGGTATTGTATGCCAGTGATGCTAGTAGTGCTAGGGTTACTGTGTGTAGTAGTAGTAGCATAGGTCAGGTATTGTATTGTATGCCAGTGATGCTAGTAGTGCTAGGGTTACTGTGTGTAGTAGTAGCATATTTCAGGTATTGTATTGTATGCCAGTGATGCTAGTAGTGCTAGGGTTACTGTGTGTAGTAGTAGTAGCATATATCAGGTATTGTATTGTATGCCAGTGATGCTAGTAGTGCTAGGGTTACTGTGTGTAGTAGTAGTAGCATATGTCAGGTATTGTATGCCAGTGATGCTAGTAGTGCTAGGGTTACTGTGTGTAGTAGTAGTAGCATAGGTCAGGTATTGTATGCCAGTGATGCTAGTAGTGCTAGGGTTACTGTGTGTAGTAGTAGTAGCATATATCAGGTATTGTATGCCAGTGATGCTAGTAGTGCTAGGGTTACTGTGTGTAGTAGTAGTAGCATAGGTCAGGTATTGTATGCCAGTGATGCTAGTAGTGCTAGGGTTACTGTGTGTAGTAGTAGTAGCATATATCAGGTATTGTATTGTATGCCAGTGATGCTAGTAGTGCTAGGGTTACTGTGTGTAGTAGTAGTAGCATAGGTCAGGTATTGTATGCCAGTGATGCTAGTAGTGCTAGGGTTACTGTGTGTAGTAGTAGTAGCATATGTCAGGTATTGTATGCCAGTGATGCTAGTAGTGCTAGGGTTACTGTGTGTAGTAGTAGTAGCATAGGTCAGGTATTGTATGCCAGTGATGCTAGTAGTGCCAGGGTTACTGTGTGTAGTAGTAGTAGCATATGTCCGGTATTGTATGCCAGTGATGCTAGTAGTGCTAGGGTTACTGTGTGTAGTAGTAGTAGCATAGGTCAGGTATTGTATTGTATGCCAGTGATGCTAGTAGTGCTAGGGTTACTGTGTGTAGTAGTAGTAGCATATGTCAGGTATTGTATGCCAGTGATGCTAGTAGTGCTAGGGTTACTGTGTGTAGTAGTAGTAGCATAGGTCAGGTATTGTATGCCAGTGATGCTAGTAGTGCTAGGGTTACTGTGTGTAGTAGTAGTAGCATAGGTCAGGTATTGTATTCCAGTGATGCTAGTAGTGCTAGGGTTACTGTGTGTAGTAGTAGTAGCATATGTCAGGTATTGTATTGTATGCCAGTGATGCTAGTAGTGCTAGGGTTACTGTGTGTAGTAGTAGTAGCATATGTCAGGTATTGTATGCCAGTGATGCTAGTAGTGCTAGGGTTACTGTGTGTAGTAGTAGTACTAGCATATTTCAGGTATTGTATTGTATGCCAGTGATGCTAGTAGTGCTAGGGTTACTGTGTGTAGTAGTAGTAGCATATATCCGGTATTGTATGACAGTGATGCTAGTAGTGCTAGGGTTACTGTGTGTAGTAGTAGTAGTAGCATATGTCAGGTATTGTATTGTATGCCAGTGATGCTAGTAGTGCTAGGGTTACTGTGTGTAGTAGTAGTAGCATAGGTCAGGTATTGTATGCCAGAGATGCTAGTAGTGCTCGGGTTACTGTGTGTAGTAGTAGTAGTAGCATATTTCAGGTATTGTATTGTATGCCAGTGATGCTAGTAGTGCTAGGGTTACTGTGTGTAGTAGTAGTAGCATAGGTCAGGTATTGTATGCCAGTGATGCTAGTAGTGCTAGGGTTACTGTGTGTAGTAGTAATAGCATATGTCCGGTATTGTATTGTATGCCAGTGATGCTAGTAGTGCTAGGGTTACTGTGTGTAGTAGTAGTAGCATATGTCCGGTATTGTATTGTATGCCAGTGATGCTAGTAGTGCTAGGGTTACTGTGTGTAGTAGTAGTAGTAGTAGCATATGTCAGGTATTGCATAGTATGCCAGTGATGCTAGTAGTGCTAGGGTTACTGTGTGTAGTAGTAGCATATTTCAGGTATTGTATTGTATGCCAGTGATGCTAGTAGTGCTAGGGTTACTGTGTAGTAGTAGTAGCATATATCAGGTATTGTATTGTATGCCAGTGATGCTAGTAGTGCTAGGGTTACTGTGTGTAGTAGTAGTAGCATATGTCAGGTATTGTATGCCAGTGATGCTAGTAGTGCTAGGGTTACTGTGTGTAGTAGTAGTAGCATATGTCAGGTATTGTATGCCAGTGATGCTAGTAGTGCTAGGGTTACTGTGTGTAGTAGTAGTAGCATATGTCCGGTATTGTATGCCAGTGATGCTAGTAGTGCTAGGGTTACTGTTTGTAGTAGTAGCATATGTCAGGTATTGTATTGTATGCCAGTGATGCTAGTAGTGCTAGGGTTACTGTGTGTAGTAGTAGTAGCATATGTCAGGTATTGTATTGTATGCCAGTGATGCTAGTAGTGCTAGGGTTACTGTGTGTAGTAGTAGTAGCATATGTCAGGTATTGTATTGTATGCCAGTGATGCTAGTAGTGCTAGGGTTACTGTGTGTAGTAGTAGTAGCATATGTCAGGTATTGTATTGTATGCCAGTGATGCTAGTAGTGCTAGGGTTACTGTGTGTAGTAGTAGTAGCATATGTCAGGTATTGTATGCCAGTGATGCTAGTAGTGCTAGGGTTACTGTGTGTAGTAGTAGTAGCATATGTCAGGTATTGTATGCCAGTGATGCTAGTAGTGCTAGGGTTACTGTGTGTAGTAGTAGTAGCATATGTCAGGTATTGTATTGTATGCCAGTGATGCTAGTAGTGCTAGGGTTACTGTGTGCAGTAGTAGCATATTTCAGGTATTGTATTGTATGCCAGTGATGCTAGTAGTGCTAGGGTTACTGTGTAGTAGTAGTAGCATATGTCCGGTATTGTATTGTATGCCAGTGATGCTAGTAGTGCTAGGGTTACTGTGTAGTAGTAGTAGCATATGTCAGGTATTGTATTGTATGCCAGTGATGCTAGTAGTGCTAGGGTTACTGTGTGTAGTAGTAGTAGCATATGTCAGGTATTGTATTGTATGCCAGTGATGCTAGTAGTGCTAGGGTTACTGTGTGTAGTAGTAGTAGCATATGTCAGGTATTGTATGCCAGTGATGCTAGTAGTGCTAGGGTTACTGTGTGTAGTAGTAGTAGCATATGTCCGGTATTGTATTGTATGCCAGTGATGCTAGTAGTGCTAGGGTTACTGTGTGTAGTAGTAGTAGCATATATCCGGTATTGTATGACAGTAATGCTAGTAGTGCTAGGGTTACTGTGTGTAGTAGTAGTAGCATATGTCCGGTATTGTATTGTATGCCAGTGATGCTAGTAGTGCTAGGGTTACTGTGTGTAGTAGTAGTAGCATATGTCCGGTATTGTATTGTATGCCAGTGATGCTAGTAGTGCTAGGGTTACTGTGTAGTAGTAGTAGCATATGTCCGGTATTGTATGCCAGTGATGCTAGTAGTGCTAGGGTTACTGTGTGTAGTAGTAGTAGCATATGTCCGGTATTGTATTGTATGCCAGTGATGCTAGTAGTGCTAGGGTTACTGTGTGTAGTAGTAGTAGCATATGTCTGGTATTGTATGCCAGTGATGCTAGTAGTGCTAGGGTTACTGTGTGTAGTAGTAGTAGCATATGTCAGGTATTGTATGCCAGTGATGCTAGTAGTGCTAGGGTTACTGTGTGTAGTAGTAGTAGCATATTTCAGGGTATTGTATGCCAGTGATGCTAGTAGTGCTAGGGTTACTGTGTGTAGTAGTAGTAGCATATGTCAGGTATTGTATGCCAGTGATGCTAGTAGTGCTAGGGTTACTGTGTGTAGTAGTAGTAGCATATGTCCGGTATTGTATGCCAGTGATGCTAGTAGTGCTAGGGTTACTGTGTGTAGTAGTAGCATATGTCCGGTATTGTATGCCAGTGATGCTAGTAGTGCTAGGGTTACTGTGTGTAGTAGTAGCATATGTCCGGTATTGTATTGTATGCCAGTGATGCTAGTAGTGCTAGGGTTACTGTGTGTAGTAGTAGCATATTTCAGGTATTGTATGCCAGTGATGCTAGTAGTGCTAGGGTAACTGTGTGTAGTAGTAGTAGCATATATCGGGTATTGTATGCCAGTGATGCTAGTAGTGCTAGGGTTACTGTGTGTAGTAGTAGTAGCATATTTCAGGTATTGTATTGTATGCCAGTGATGCTAGTAGTGCTAGGGTAACTGTGTGTAGTAGTAGTAGCATATGTCAGGTATTGTATTGTATGCCAGTGATGCTAGTAGTGCTAGGGTTACTGTGTGTAGTAGTAGTAGCATATGTCTGGTATTGTATGCCAGTGATGCTAGTAGTGCTAGGGTTACTGTGTGTAGTAGTAGTAGCATATGTTCGGTATTGTATGCCAGTGATGCTAGTAGTGCTAGGGTTACTGTGTGTAGTAGTAGTAGCATATGTCCGGTATTGTATGCCAGTGATGCTAGTAGTGCTAGGGTTACTGTGTGTAGTAGTAGCATATTTCAGGTATTGTATTGTATGCCAGTGATGCTAGTAGTGCTAGGGTTACTGTGTGTAGTAGTAGCATATGTCAGGTATTGTATGCCAGTGATGCTAGTAGTGCTAGGGTTACTGTGTGTAGTAGTAGTAGCATAGGTCAGGTATTGTATTGTATGCCAGTGATGCTAGTAGTGCTAGGGTTACTGTGTGTAGTAGTAGTAGCATATGTCAGGTATTGTATGCCAGTGATGCTAGTAGTGCTAGGGTTACTGTGTGTAGTAGTAGTAGCATATGTCTGGTATTGTATGCCAGTGATGCTAGTAGTGCTAGGGTTACTGTGTGTAGTAGTAGCATATTTCAGGTATTGTATTGTATGCCAGTGATGCTAGTAGTGCTAGGGTTACTGTGTGTAGTAGTAGTAGCATATGTCAGGTATTGTATTGTATGCCAGTGATGCTAGTAGTGCTCTGGTTACTGTGTGTAGTAGTAGTAGCATAGGTCAGGTATTGTATTGTATGCCAGTGATGCTAGTAGTGCTAGGGTTACTGTGTGTAGTAGTAGCATAGGTCAGGTATTGTATTGTATGCCAGTGATGCTAGTAGTGCTCTGGTTACTGTGTGTAGTAGTAGCATAGGTCAGGTATTGTATTGTATGCCAGTGATGCTAGTAGTGCTAGGGTTACTGTGTGTAGTAGTAGTAGCATATGTCAGGTATTGTATGCCAGTGATGCTAGTAGTGCTAGGGTTACTGTGTGTAGTAGTAGCATATTTCAGGTATTGTATTGTATGCCAGTGATGCTAGTAGTGCTAGGGTTACTGTGTAGTAGTAGTAGCATAGGTCAGGTATTGTATTGTATTCCAGTGATGCTAGTAGTGCTAGGGTTACTGTGTGTAGTAGTAGTAGCATATGTCCGGTATTGTATGCCAGTGATGATAGTAGTGCTAGGGTTACTGTGTGTAGTAGTAGCATATGTCCAGTATTGTATTGTATGCCAGTGATGCTAGTAGTGCTAGGGTTACTGTGTGTAGTAGTAGTAGCATATATCAGGTATTGTATTGTATGCCAGTGATGCTAGTAGTGCTAGGGTTACTGTGTGTAGTAGTAGCATATGTCAGGTATTGTATGCCAGTGATGCTAGTAGTGCTAGGGTTACTGTGTGTAGTAGTAGTAGCATAGGTCAGGTATTGTATGCCAATGATGCTAGTAGTGCTCTGGTTACTGTGTGTAGTAGTAGTAGCATATGTCAGGTATTGTATGCCAGTGATGCTAGTAGTGCTAGGGTTACTGTGTGTAGTAGTAGCATATTTCAGGTATTGTATTGTATGCCAGTGATGCTAGTAGTGCTACGGTTACTGTGTGTAGTAGTAGTAGCATAGGTCAGGTATTGTATGCCAGTGATGCTAGTAGTGCTAGGGTTACTGTGTGTAGTAGTAGCATATGTCAGGTATTGTATGCCAGTGATGCTAGTAGTGCTAGGGTTACTGTGTGTAGTAGTAGCATAGGTCAGGTATTGTATGCCAGTGATGCTAGTAGTGCCAGGGTTACTGTGTGTAGTAGTAGTAGCATATGTCCGGTATTGTATGCCAGTGATGCTAGTAGTGCTAGGGTTACTGTGTGTAGTAGTAGTAGCATATGTCCGGTATTGTATTGTATGCCAGTGATGCTAGTAGTGCTAGGGTTACTGTGTGTAGTAGTAGTAGCATATGTCCGGTATTGTATTGTATGCCAGTGATGCTAGTAGTGCTAGGGTTACTGTGTGTAGTAGTAGTAGCATGTATCAGGTATTGTATTGTATGCCAGTGATGCTAGTAGTGCTCTGGTTACTGTGTAGTAGTAGTAGTAGCATATTTCAGGTATTGTATTGTATGCCAGTGATGCTAGTAGTGCTAGGGTTACTGTGTAGTAGTAGTAGCATAGGTCAGGTATTGTATTGTATTCCAGTGATGCTAGTAGTGCTAGGGTTACTGTGTGTAGTAGTAGTAGCATATGTCAGGTATTGTATGCCAGTGATGCTAGTAATGCTAGGGTTACTGTGTGTAGTAGTAGCATATTTCAGGTATTGTATTGTATGCCAGTGATGCTAGTAGTGCTCGGGTTACTGTGTGTAGTAGTAGTAGCATAGGTCAGGTATTGTATGCCAGTGATGCTAGTAGTGCTCGGGTTACTGTGTGTAGTAGTAGTAGCATATGTCAGGTATTGTATTGTATGCCAGTAGTAGTGCTAGGGTTACTGTGTGTAGTAGTAGTAGTAGCATATTTCAGGTATTGTATTGTATGCCAGTGATGCTAGTAGTGCTAGGGTTACTGTGTGTAGTAGTAGTAGCATATGTCAGGTATTGTATTGTATGCCAGTGATGCTAGTAGTGCTCTGGTTACTGTGTGTAGTAGTAGTAGCATATGTCCGGTATTGTATGCCAGTGATGCTAGTAGTGCTAGGGTTACTGTGTGTAGTAGTAGTAGCATATGTCCGGTATTGTATTGTATGCCAGTGATGCTAGTAGTGCTAGGGTTACTGTGTGTAGTTGTAGTAGCATATGTCAGGTATTGTATTGTATGCCAGTGATGCTAGTAGTGCCAGGGTTACTGTGTGTAGTAGTAGTAGCATAGGTCAGGTATTGTATGCCAGTGATGCTAGTAGTGCTAGGGTTACTGTGTGTAGTAGTAGTAGCATATGTCCGGTATTGTATTGTATGCCAGTGATGCTAGTAGTGCTAGGGTTACTGTGTGTAGTAGTAGTAGCATAGGTCAGGTATTGTATGCCAATGATGCTAGTAGTGCTCTGGTTACTGTGTGTAGTAGTAGTAGCATATGTCAGGTATTGTATGCCAGTGATGCTAGTAGTGCTAGGGTTACTGTGTGTAGTAGTAGTAGCATAAGTCAGGTATTGTATTCCAGTGTTGCTAGTATTGCTAGGGTTACTGTGTGTAGTAGTAGTAGCATATGTCAGGTATTGTATTGTATGCCAGTGATACTAGTAGTGCTCTGGTTACTGTGTGTAGTAGTAGCATATTTCATGTATTGTATGTTAGAGAAGAGGTGTGTAGTATTATAGGGAGAGGGGAGCAGTGGAACTGGGTAGTAATATGAGAAGTGAGTTGGAATAGGAAGAGGGAGTAAGAGGGTGGAAATGGTGTAGTGGTAAGTTGGTGTAAGATGGTTGTGATTGGACTTAAATCGGGTATAGGAGTGACTATGGAGTATAAATTTAACCTTCTGGGGGTGGGTGGCAATTGGGGGGGTGTAGGGGAGTGGAGTAAGTCTGAGCGTAGCGAGGCCAGCTGAAGTGGGTAGAGCAGAGATTACTAAATTCAGAGAAATTATCAGAGAGACCTGAAAGAGTAGGTAAAAACAGGAATGAGTGAAGCAGTTGATAGGGGTTATCTTGAGGGGAGTTAAGAGGAGAGGTTTACCTAAACCTTGGAGTGGAGAGAGAGAGATGGGGGGGGGTGTCAGTGGTTTTGGAGTAGTTGGTTAAGTTTATATCCTAGCAGTATTGAGAGAAGGAAGCTGAGTCAAGAGTTTGAGATTGGATCTGTTTAGATGGAAATGAGGGAGGTGACCAAGGTTGGTGTGCACGCCAATCCTGGAGAAAATTTAATGGGTAAACAAATTCTAAAGTTTCAGTAATATATATTCTTGAATACTTCGCAGCTGTGTTGTATTAAAATATTTGATAGACATACATGGGGACCCCAGGTGATAGTTTCACTTGTAGGCTTCAGATTTTAGTTTTGTCTACAGGAGGTCTTATCTGCCCATTGTCTTTTTTTTGGGGGGGGGGTCAAGAAGTTCTCATTAGAATGTAGAAGAGTTGTGATAAATTAGAGAAGTGAAACGTTGAAGATGGAGACTAACTTAGAACAAAGATGTAGAAAGATAAGGACAGAAACTAGATGGAGCAGCAGAAATGAGTGGTCAAACCAGAGTAGTAGAATAAGGTGTAGATAGCACTTGTGTGGAGGAAGCAGAGTAAGGTGTAGATAGCACTTGGGTGGAGGAAGCAGAGTAAGGTGTAGATAACACTTGGGTGGAGGAAGCAGCAGAGTAAGGTGTAGATAGTACTTGGGTGGAGGAAGCAGCAGAGTAACGTGTAGCTAGCACTTGGGTGGAGGAAGCAACAGAGTAAGGTGTAGATAGCACTTGGGTGGAGGAAGCAGCAGAGTAAGGTGTAGATAGTACTTGGGTGGAGGAAGCAGCAGAGTAAGGTGTAGATAGCACTTGGGTGGAGGAAGCAGCAGAGTAAGGTGTAGATAGCACTTGGGTGGAGGAAGCAGCAGAGTAAGGTGTAGATAGCACTTGGGTGGAGGAAGCAACAGAGTAAGGTGTAGATAGCACTTGGGTGGAGGAAGCAGCAGAGTAAGGTGTAGATAGCACTTGGGTGGAGGAAGCAGCAGAGTAAGGTGTAGATAGCACTTGGGTGGAGGAAGCAGCAGAGTAAGGTGTAGATAGCACTCGGTTGTGTGGAGGAAGCAGCAGAGTAAGGTGTAGATAGCACTCAGTTGTGTGGAGGAAGCAGCAGAGTAGCGAGAGGCCAAAGAATGAAGGTGACACACAGGATGCTGATTTGAGGAGCAGTGTGGTATGGTTATTGTGAGGAGTGGGCGCAATCACTGGCAGTGAAGTTAAGGGAAGGAAAAAATTAAACTTGGAGAGAATGAAAAACAGTAGGAGCCAAGAAGTTGGATAATAGAGCCGAAGGAGTAGATATTTGAGTGAATACAGGGTCTCAGTAGTCTTTTCCCAACTATGAAGTTAGCAGTATAGGGTAGAGAGGAACACCCCTTAATGTCGAAAATAGTGGACAGTTTTGGAGAGAAAGGAGCAGCAGTTAGATACAGGAGTTACAGTTGAATTTCAGTGATATATTTAGGTTTGTAGTGTGGTTAAAACAGTTGCTCAGGAGTTGTATACAGTTTTACAGTTTCCCCATAGATATTGTTAGTGCAGTTCAGCAATAAAGGATTAAAAGGCAGAAGAACAGTATTTACATCAAAGAATTAGGCTCCATGGAGTCTGAGGCGGAATGGTTAGACAAGTAGCAGTTTCAGTACATTAGGCCAGCTACATTTGCACAATATCCTTAGGTTAGCTTCTATAATTAGACTAAAAAAGATCAACTAGTTTTCAGGCTCTAGTGATTCAGAACATAGACAAGAATGGAACACGTTAGTCGCTGTATGTAGCTTTAACTGCATTTCCAAATGCTTTATAAGGTACAAGAGCTAAAACAGACTGGTTTTAGTAACGCTCTGCTCATAGAAGGAAATTATCAGTATTTTAAATGCTGCTACATTTTGCAGCTAGAGCGCAATGTGCAAATACATCAGTTCCACGATATGTAGTAGTTGAAGTCTCATCTGGTAAACCGTGCAACGCATGAAGCCAGTGCAGTCAGCTCAAGTTAAGTACACAGTAACCCCTACTGCAGTACAGTAAACAGCATGGAGGCAGAGCTCAAAATACAAGACTACTGTTAAATCTCAGGTTTTTTTAGATGACTGCTGGAAGTGCAGGGATCAGTTGAGCATATGTTATGACCATATCAAGTTCCTTGAAAGAAATTTCCCATTGTGGTAACCTCCTTGGCGAGCATCCAGTCCCTCGGAGGGCCGGTGGGCTGCTGATGGAACAGTGGGTAGTGGGAATTTGAAAATGGTGCCAGTGGATTTCACTGTGCTAATTTACCTTCTAATGAGCCTTGCGAAGAAGGGAGCGGTCAGTGGGACAGAACATGGAGTTGTGAGGAGATTAATACAAGGGGAGGGACGTGGAGATATGAAGTGCATGTAGGAGATATGAAGTGCATGTAGGAGAGGGAAGATTAAGGGGGGTGACGAAGAAGGGAGCGGTCAGTGGGACAGAACATGGAGTTGTGAGGAGATTAATACAAGGGTAGGGACGTGGAGATATGAAGTGCATGTAGGAGAGGGAAGATTAAGGGGGGTGACGAAGAAGGGAGCGGTCAGCGGGACAGAACATGGAGTTGTGAGGAGATTAATACAAGGGGAGGGACGTGGAGATATGAAGTGCATGTAGGAGAGGGAAGATTAAGGGGGGTGACGAAGAAGGGAGCGGTCAGTGGGACAGAACATGGAGTTGTGAGGAGATTAATACAAGGGGAGGGACATGGAGATATGAAGTGCATGTAGGAGAGGGAAGATTAAGGGGGGTGAAACTAGTGCAAAGGATCAAGATACAATAAATTGAGAAGAAAGAAAGAAATAAAAGTTGGGGGGGGGGCAGTGAATGAAAGGAGGATGTAGTCGGGGGCAGAGCCGAGATCGGTAAGTTAAGAAAAAAGTGAGACCTGAAAGAATAGGTAAACAGAAATGAGTGAAGCAGTTGGTAGGGGGGGGGCTATAATGAGGAGCTAATAGCAGAAGTTTAGCTAACCCTAGGAGTGAAGAGAGAGACAGTTGGAAGGGGGGGGCGGTCTGTCAACGGTTTTGTGGAGCACTTGACTAAGTCTATATCCTGGCAGTATCAAGAGACGGAAGCAGAGACAAGAGTTTGAGGTTGGACCCCTTTAGATGGAAAATGGATGTGAGGCAACTGAGGTTAGTATGCATACCAATGCCTGGGTAAAACTTTATTTGTAAACAAATTCTAAAATTTCAGTATTCATTTTCACGAATACTTAGCAGTTCTAAGTTGCATTTAGAATATATAGAAGACTTGTACATGGGGACCCCAGGTAATAATTTCACTTTTGAAAGTTCTAAAGTTCAGAATGCTTGCTCTGTAGTCCTTTCTCCTTCTCTTGACCAGGACTTTTCTTATGAGCATAGTAGTTGCAGAAAATGTATCTGCATGTCTGTATTTTACATTTGTTAACCGGGAGAGTCCGACTGGATACATGCCCATTTTCAGCGGAGGCCCGGGGAGAAAAGCTCCAGGTACATAACAGACATATGAACCTTGTTAATGCAAAAAAGGAAGATAGTTGAGTTCTAAATACAATATAAAGATACATCACATCTTGGGAAAAAAATAACAGCAGCATATAAAAAAGAAACGTAGGTCAGTTACAAAGGCGAGGTGCCTTGTTAAAAAGCGGTTAAGGATAGTGAGGTAAGAGAAGGGTAAATGATGGTGGTTAATCAGGTTTGGAACAGGGACATTGCCAGAGTATTGAGATGGCGTTTAAGCTTTTTTTTGAATTGTAGGAGTGAAGGTTCTGAGGTGAGCAATGGTCGGTAGGGAGTTCCACATTTTACCTACAAAGTTTGAGAATAGAGAATCCCCAGCAGAATTATTGGCTTTGGTAGTTTGAGCTAAGATTTTATTGGAGGAGCGTAAAGATTGCAGGTTAATATAGGGGTGAATGATTGTTTTTCAGAGCTAGTGTTTTCTCTGGGTGATGCAGTATCTGGTGAGCCGTTTTGAGTTGGTTGGATTGGAGTTGGCTGGAAAACTATAACCACCCTAGTTGCTTCAAGTTAGTGCAGTGGTGCGTTTTAAAGGTGGAATTTGTGGCAAATCTAGCTATGTGATTGTAACAAGAAGCAAGTTTAAGGGATGTCTTGTTTAGGTTTGTAAAAAGGGGGGAGGCATAGAAAAGAGTTGATAGTAGGTGTGTGCTGGCAATTGTAATTTTAGCGTGAGGAGTGAGAAAGTGTTTTACTTTATAGAGAGAGCCAAGCTTTTTATTGACTGTTTTGATGGTTAGATTGAAATGGGTGTCAAATTTAAGGGAATTCTCAATGGTAACACCTAATAGCTTTGTGTGAGCTTCTGGTGATATAGTGATTCCATTGGAGGATGTAATAGAGAAGGTGGGGGGAAGAGTCTTGTTAGTGGGTGAGAAAGTAAGTTTTGTTTTGTTGGGGTTGAGAACTAGTTGACGACTTGAGAACCATTTTTCTATTAGGTTGAAGGTGTCTTGGGTTGAAGCAGTGAGGTCTGCCAGGTTGGAGGCAGTGCTGATGATAGTCAAATCATCTGCATATTGAATGCATGTGGCATGGAGGGTGATTGTGGGCAGGTCATTAACAAAGATGGTGAACAGAAGAGGGCCAAGAATAGATCCTTGGGGAACTTCAAGTGTAACAGGTAGGCATGTGGATAATTTGTCCTGCCATAGAACAGCCTGTTGCCTATTGGACAGGTAGGATTGGAACCATTTCAGCGTGGAATTGCTGAGTGATAGTTTTTTTAATGTATGGAGGAGTTGAATGTGGTTCACCATATCAAAGGCCTTGGAGAGGTCTAAGAAAAGAGCAGATGATAGTTTATTATTGTTTCTGAAGTTATTGATGGTATTAGAAAAGGATAGTAGGGCTGATGTGGTACTGTGATTTGTCCTGAAGCCATGTTGGGAGTTGGCTAGAATTTTATTTTTGGTGAGGTGTTCCATCAGTTGTTTGAGGACACACTTTTCCATAATTTTGGCCAGGGGTGAGAGTATAGCTATAGGTCTGTAGTTGGTTAGGTCTAGTGAGCTACCACCTTTATGGAGAGGAATAATGTGGGACATTTTCCATATGGTGGGGATGAAGGCTTCTGACAAGGGTACGGTTTATGATTATGGAGACGGGATAGGAAATGGCCTCAGCTGCTTTTTGCAGAAACTCAGCTGGGAGAAGGTCAGCTGCTAGCTTAGTGGGTTTTAGTTTTTTAAGAAGAGATGTTATAGAGGATATGGGTACTGGATCGAAGGTAAATAGATCTGATGTAGTTGTAGTATTCTGCTGGCATGGGTAGTGGAGTGGGCTGGTTGTTTGTTTGAATTGTGTGGCCAGGGATTGTATAGTTTCTGTGAAGAAACTATTGAATGTGTTAGCAATGTTTACAGGGCACTGTTTGCAAGTTGTTGGAGTGGGGGTGGTTGCCTGGCCTGGGTGCAGGAGCTTGTTTAAGCCTGCCCTGAATTTTTGTGGATTATTAAGGTGTTTGTGTTGGAGGTGGAGGAAGAAGTTTTTTTTATCATTTAAGATCATTCTTCTAGTTTCATTTCTAAGATGCGGAAGGTTTGGTGGGAGTGTGGGTCTTTAGAGGTGCCATGTGACCCACATCTTGTTTCTAGACAGGATTTTGGATTTTGTTTCCTTAGAGAGCCATGGTGCGGTTTTGGTTTTAGTTCTAATGGACCGTATTGGAGCATGGGAATCTAGAATCTTGAGGAAGGTGGTGTTGAAGTAGATAACTGCCTCTTCAAGAGGAAGAGACTTGAGTATTGTCCAGTTGTGGGCTTTAAGTTCAGTTTGAAAAATGGAAGCGTTGAATTTATTATTGTTCCTGATTTTTTTTTATGCTTGTAAGAAGGGGGGTGATTTTCTTGAATTTGATAACATAGGTGAGTAAGTGATCACTCGTGTCCTCTGGGTGAGTACCTGCTGAGTACTGGTCAGGATCTTTATTAGTAAGGATCCAGTCCAGGATGCTGTCTTTGTTTTGGGGTTTACCTAGTCTGGTAGGAGTGGATATGAGGTGAGAAAAGCCATGTAGATTTATGCTGCTAGATGGGGAGCTAGATGAGAAGGAATTCCAATCGATGTTGAAGTCCCCTAACACTATGGATTCCTGGGGGTGAGTTTGAGTTAACTAGTGGAGAAAAGTCCTCTAAGGTTTTGTTATTATTGTTGCTTGGGGGGATGTAAATACATGCTATATTTATGCTTTTATGTTTGGTTGAAGTTTTACAAGTAGAATTTCGGCATTGTTTGTTAGGAGGGGTTGTGGAGAGGCAAGGGAGATTTGTAATGTATTTTTGTAGAGTATGGCTACACCGCCACCTTTACGAGTTATTCAGTCTGCTCTTAGTATATCATACCCTGGTGGGATTATCTGTGTGTCTTTCTTACTTGGTTTAAGCCAGGTTTCTGTGAGACATAGTAGGTCTGGGGAACAAGTAGCTAAAAGGGCATGTAGGTTGTGAATGTTATTGTTTACACTTCTGATGTTTAGATGACAGGTCAGAAGAGAGTTAAATGGTCTAGAGTTTAGATTGAGAAGTGGAGGGGAGGATAGGGTGGAATTACAATTGAGTGGAGGGGAAGTGCCAGGGTTGGGGTGGATATCACCATCTGTGGCTAGTCTGTAATTCAGAGTGGTAATGAATTTGAGGGCTTTGAGTAGAAGTTTGTAGTAATGTTTATCATTTGGCCTAATATTGGTAGGTTTGATAATTACATAGCGTTCGAGTTCTAACAAGGTGGGTGAGTAGGGAGTTGTCATGGCCTCTGTTATTAATTATGGGTGAGGGGTTGGTTTGGTAGCCTGGGTGGTGGAAGCCTATGTAAGACCAGGTTTCATATAGGGTAGCTAGGTAAGGGACAAGTAGGAGGGGAAAAAGAGTTAGTATGATAAGCTTCCTGGGTGGTGTCATATTCCGTTTGATCTTAGAGGGTGGTAGTGAGGTACAGGAAGTTAGTGGACAGTAGGGGGAGTGGTTTGAGGTTATAAAAGTATGAGTACTGGGGGCGGGTGGGAATAGGGGGCAGGGCGGGGAGCGGAGCGAGCATGAGTGAAGCGAGTGCTCGCCGAGCGGGGTTTACACTTAAGCCACTAGAGCCCAGGTTTCAAGATGTAACTCCTGAATAATTAACTTGCAGGTGAGTAATCTCGTCTAAACAAACATCAGGTTCAATTCCTATGCTTTGGGAGCATGTTTTTAAAATTTTATAGCTGTTTGCCTGAGTTTGAGTGTGTTCTGTAGTTTAAGTGGAGTATATGCAAACAAGCTTGGATTTTTTGTTTGGGTAAGCCTAGGGAGATTCGTGCTAGTGCTGAGGACCCTTAAATAATACTTTACTTTAAAGTCTATACTAAAATGATCAGATAATGACCTGTTTTGTTTTTACAGGTTGTGGGCAATAGTAGAGTAGTCGCTCGAAAAGGGCGAAGTTCATTTCTGCCTCACGCTGTGCAGGGGAAGACCTGGGAGGGATAGAGAGAGAGCTTGATTTCAGAGGCAGTCAGAAGCAGCTGTGTAGCTTAAACAACATTAGACTACCAGAGGAAACCCTAAACTATGTTAGTAAAATCTTTACATATCTTTACATATAGAAATCAGTTCTTACTCTAGATACAGCTGAAGCATTTCTGGAGCTATCCATGAATGAAGTGGGAAGCAGAACACATTTGACAAAGGGGAATGTTTTTGTAGAACTTTATTTACATGTATAGTACATTTGGACTTTGTGTTTGGACTTTTATAAAAGCTCTAAGATGTAGGGTTCATAGAAGGTTGCAAGGCTTAACAGCCTTGGAGCCCTTACAAGCCTAGCTATGTTTATCCAGAGTTGCCCCAATTGCCTTTGGTTAGGTGAGTTAAGTTTACAGAGGTAAGGCTATATGGTAGCTAATAACTTCCTCAGTCCAGGAGGGCCATGGATGCCACCCTAAAGTAAATTTGCAGTCACTTATCCATTGATCTAGGTTGTTTTTAAACAGGGTCATGGAGGGACCCTTTCACATGAATTGGGAGCTTGTGCCAGAGAAGTGGCAGTCTCTGGGTGATGTATCCACCTGTCCAGTGTAACCTGTTCATGTCAGATACTAGATTAAGATCCCTGGAGTGAGTGACCCTTGTGCATTTTGATTTATGAATGTGTAGTATTTCCATCAAAGCTAGGTCAGAGACTGCCCTGTAAGCCAGGCACATATCGCCCCTTAACCTGTAGGAGACCATACAGTGATGGGGCTTTCAGTCTTTCCATGCAAGACTTTTGTGTACTCTCTAATTCTTTAGTGAGAAATGTCTGAGGTCTCTCCACTTGTTGCACATGTCTGAGGTACTTGCAGAAGGGAGCATTGCACTCTTATTTGTCTGAGGGCTGAGTATACTGGAATTATAACCACTTTAGATCTAGATGCAATGGCTGTAATTATAAGATGTGCCATGTAGAAGGGTTTCCTTACTGCTGTGGATACTTGGTCAAAGTTCAGATTGCTGTTAACCTAAGTACCTGGATAACTTACCGCTGGGTCTACACTTAGGGGTGCTGTCTATAATGTATTTAGCAGGAATGTCAGCTTTTCCAAATGGAGTAATGCATTTTTTTTTTTTGCGTTTAGCTGTAATCCGTGGCTTTGGCACCAATCATTTGTGTTAACCCTGTCTATAGTACATTAACATCAATGGGAGACCCTTAATTTCTCCCAGTTTGCAATCGTCCACAAACTTGGTCAGCCACAGGCCATCCAAGTTTGCCTGGACTTCTGAGAATTAAATTCTGAACAGTAAGGGGCCCAGCACAGAATGCCTGGTGACTGTGTTTTTGCTAGAGGTGAAGTCGCTCACTTTGGCAGCGCATCCTGTCTGTGACCAGTTGGCTACCAGTCTGGTAATGTAGGGGTTAACTCCCAATTATGAAATGCCTTTGTTAGGTCAACATAAGCGGTATGCACTGTCTTGTGTCCAGGGCCATGGTGACTTTCTTGAAGTCCACCTTGTTTAACAGGCATTTTCTACCATTAAGAAATCCAAACTGGGTTGGGTCCAGAGTTCAGAGATTACTTGTGTCCATCTTCAGTACCATAAAGCTTCTTTCCATTGCCTTGCAGATGAGGCTAGTCAGTCTTATAAACCTGTAATTCCAAGGGTCATTTGATGGATTCTCCTTTGTGGAGCGGATTACTCTTGCTGTCTTCCATTCTATTGGAACATGGCCAGTTTGTAGGCTGTGGTTAAACAGGGATAAGTGGTTTAACATGCAGCCTTGGGTGTTTTGTCCCATTGATGCTGTATTTTTGGCCTTGGAGAGTGCTGAGATGACCTTGTTTGAGATAATAGGCTGAGGAGTGGTGGCAGGTATACTTTGGGGGATGACAGAGGGGGAGTGGGGTGGTGAATTTTGCTCCTAATCTGTAAGATGGCAGGCTGGCTATTACCTCCGGGTTGAGTGGGTGGTGCCATCACAACCAATTCCATGCATAGCTGGGTATTCCCGTTTAGATTTCAGATGTAGTTAAAGAATGCTTTGTGATCATCCTTGGCTAGGGAGGCTATTTTTGCTTTGTAATTAGCTTTGGAGAACTGTCTCTGATTTGTTTAAGCTAGAGGGAGATTTCTTCCTATGCTGAGCTAGTTCACTCTTGTCCTTGGGCATTAATTTTTCTCTTATATAGCCTGTATGTATGAGGGGCCACCAGGGTGGCTTTTCAGTAAGACCTGGTTTTAATCTGGTCAGGTACAGCTGATACTGTACTACTGCTTAAGTGGTTATACAGGGCATTGGTGTACACCTTCGTAGGAGTCCATGCTATGTGCATTCGAGGGGGCTTTGAAACTTCTTGTATCATCACTTAGGAGGTTGTCTTTGAAAAATGCTTAAGCATTTTTGAGCTGCTTGGGGTATCTGATCTTATAATTACATAGAATGAGTCTGATTTATTTATGCGCTCCGATCTTACCAGGGAGGACATCACAATGGGGGGGGGGGTGCAGTGCTCCCCCATGTTAGTGAGTACTATGTCCAGGACAATTGAGCCAGATGTTTCAGAGCATTTGCATTGACAGAATCCAAGAACCTTTGAGCCAGCATGTTTGTGGTAATTTATTAGGATGATTAAAATCAAGTGACTCCAGTAAGTCCAGGTATGTGGTATGCTTTTCCTCTTTCATGGTGGCGGACCTATAGCTAGCTATGATGTGGTAGGGGGCTTTTCTTATAATTAATTGGACATGGAGTAGCTTGTAAGTCCTTGTTTGACCAATCTTGGTGTGCTTATACTTTAATGAAGATGGATACACCATCTCCTTTCATTCTTTCATGCTCAGTTTGTGATCTGAATGTATGGAAGGCAATATAGCCGGGGTGCTTTCCATGCCTTTGAACTACTGGTGACTGCACAGCATCTTCCACAGTGAGGAGTGCTTCCAGGGAGTGCAATTTTAGACTCTTAGCATTAAGCAGCAGTACCTTGAGTTTATTAGAGAGGATTTTGTTACGCTGGGAGGTTGGTTATTTTGACATGCCTATAAAAGGCAGAATAGGAGTGGCTAATGTCTTGGGCAGTGTCCAAAAGCCTACAGGAGACTGGTGCAAACCATCTCTGGCAAAGCAAAATGGCCTGTTGACCATGTCTTCCCAGGCTGACTGATATTGGAGCCCCTTGGACTGACACCAGATGCTAAGCCAGTTGTTAAATTCACTAATTTTTTTTGTTTGTATCGTGACATCCTTGGAGAGGTAGAATGCTGCTTAAGGCTAGGCTTGTACCTGTCTGTCTCACTCAATGTGAGAGATCAGTCACCTCACATTTTATATAGTCCAGTGAGGTACGTCTCGGGTCATTCACCCCCACATGGACTATGATGGAATCATGCCAGTACTAGTGGTTGAGTGCGTTGACAGATCCTGGCACCTGACAGGTAGCTAACAGTAACCTGCTCCTTATCCAGCTTGGTGATGGGAACATCAGCCTTTCTTACAATGGAGTCACCTATGACCAACACATTAAGTTTTGTACCGTTATGCCTTGTTAGTTTATTTCAGTATTTCTTGCACTGAGTTGCACTTTGCATGTATATGTATATAAACTTTTTTTTATGTCTTAATAGCTGCATGTATGTAGTTGCTGTTAATAGTATGTCGTTTATGTAATTCATACTTGAAAAAGTCATTGAAACTGGAGTCCAATTCCTTGTATGTGTGAATACTTGGCCAATAAATGTGATTCTGATGGGCTTGTTTGAGTCACTGGGGGTGTATGTTGTGGTTGTTTAGCATTGTCCAAGTGGTTTCCATTTGGGAGGCCTCTGATAAATTGGTAAGTTACTAGTGAGTATCTATTGATATGTGGGTTTGTCATGTCCTTTAGTGTCGTGTGTATGTGCTGGCAACCTGTTTTGTATTCAGTTTGTCCAATGTCAGTGTTACTACATCTCTCACTAAAGTATTTGTTTCAGGAGTAAGTGGTTGTCAGTAAGTATGAGACCATTGCTTTGAGATGCCCATGTCAGTCATGCTGGCCAGTGAAATGATGGAAAACTGTCTGTCCATGATAGCAGGCTCTTACTGAATGTTTTATTAGGGAAGGGAATGGGTTAATTTGACATGACTGTGCTGCTAGTGCCGACACTAAGAGGGGCTTGTACTTAGTGTAGGCTAAGGTTGATCAGTAAGGAAACACTGCTTGGTGCTCAGCTGAGTTGCTCCTAGAGAAGCAGAAAAGCTTGGAAGGGTCCCACTGGCAGTTTTGGGAACAGCTGAGCTAGGCTTCATCTGTACAAGGCACTGCGTGAATAGGAGCGGTATGCAAACTTGAGGATTTAAATACGAGTAAAGAGAAACCAGTTTTAAGCTTACAATCAGGAACGTGCACAATAAAGCCCTTCACCAGCAATCACCAACTCAGTTTAGATCAGCACACTTCTGCCACAAGGGTGCAGAAAAACACAATCTTAATGTAGAGTAGCTGGTTTGGAGCCAAAGTGCAACAAGACCACACAAACTACATATAACCAATAAATACAGTGTAATACAGCGCAATTAACTAAAAGCTGCAGCAGATAGTACATTGTTTAAACTGCTAAAGTACAGTCCTAGTATACAAGAGAAGTACAAAAAATACTTGGAGGCCTTTTGTGTGCTTTCCAGCTCAGATAGACCAGGTAAGCTCCTACTGCCACTAGATGAATAAATCCCAGCCCTCCTAATGTAAAAGCACAGTAAAGGAGTGTCTGGAGTGCAATGCTACCATAAACAAATTTTAGGTATGGATACAGTAGTGCATTTAGTCAGCTTAAAGTGATTATTCAGTAAGAGTACTTTGCTTTGTATAAATGAACTAAGACACTCATTTGTACAGAATGTATAAAGGCACTGAAAACAAGATAAGCTGCTTAAGCCCTCCAGCCAATAAAATTGCATGTAGAAATCTCAAGTATTTCCCCAACCTAAACAGACCAAGCTGTGTTCTAGTGCACTGCATGGAAAGTCCACTGACCTCTTGATGTAAAAATTGTTTGCTAGAATGTAAAAATACACTACTTCAACAGCTAGGTAGTGAATTCAGAGCAAGTAGGCAAAATGCACTTTTCAGTGTAAGCACAAGGAAAGGCAAATTAGCCAAGATGTGACGTTGACAAAACCTGCTTGAGACAGGTTGGTCTCCCAGAGGCTGCCCCGTCTCTGAAATAGACTTCTCAAATACAAGTCAAACAGAGCACCTCTCTTACCCTGTTAAAGTGCAACCTTGAGTGGATGGGAAACAGATTTGTCCCAGGGGTTCCACCTCGTTGACATGGGCGACAGGTGCTGACTTGGGTTTCTTTTGGGGATATAAACACCTTAAGTAGGCTTGTATGGTCCCCACTGCCATTAAGTTTGCTCCCTTGGCCGGGAATGGTTTGAATTGTCAGTTCTACGTGGTCAAAGTACACAGGCATCTCACTTTTATTTGGACAAAACACAATTTCAGGAAGTTAGACTAACTCTTTGTGGACCTTGCCTTTAATAAATTGGGAAAACCATTTTTCAAGCAGATTGTTTCCTTGTGGATCTCAACCACATTAGCTTTTGCTACAACTGCAAGGAATCCCAAGCCAAGATTGACTAAGGGAAGAAGCCATGGAATAGCTAAACAGATGTGAAGGCTGAGAGGTGTACTAATAGGACCTTATTTCACAAGAGCTACAGCCACTGCATCTGATTCTATCTGGGGACCCATTCCATGAGAAGCACAGGGTACTGCAGCTACTTTCATCAGGTGACCCATTCCACTAGAAGTACAACCGCTACATCTGCTTCTATCAGGGGGCCCATTCCATAAGAAGCAGAGGTACTGCAGCTGCTTTCATCAGGGAAGTCCTTACCAGTGAAATCCTGAAGGCAGCCATGAGGTTTTCGATTCCCACCTTTACCAAACACTACAATCCTGTCCTTGTGTTAGAGCCCGAGTTGTTTACCTTTGCAGTCCTGCAGGGACTGTAAATCCTATGCTTGACTGCCATCTTAACAGCCATCCATTCTACAGCTTTGGGAATCCATCTAAAGAGGATATTGCAACAGTGAAACACTATGAACCTGCTATGGTTATGTCTGCTTATCATAAATGTAGATGCCAGTGTCTTTACTGTTGCAGTTCCCTTTCCATGCCTTCCTCCTCTGCTCCTGTCACTGTTATGGGTTGGGCTCTCTGTGTCCCTCTCTTTTAGGTCCCCTCTTGGTCCGTTTCATCTCTGCCTTTCTGGGGTATGTATGAGTGGGCTATGCTCTTGGTCTAGTGCTTGAGAGTTGGTCTTCAGTCCTGTGACGATAAAGACCTAAGAAAAGGGTGTTTAGCAGCAACCCTTATACTTGACAAGTTGACATCTGAGGAGAAAGGTGTCAGTCCTGGAGGAGGCGAAATAATCTTGGGTTTTTGGCCAGCCAAGGACTATAACAGCAGGAAATCCCAAATTACTGCAACAGTGAAGACACTTGGAACATCTGCATTTATAAGTAGTCACAACTGTACTCTAGTTTTGTGAGTAATTTCATTACAATGTGTATGCAAGCTACTTGCTTACAGAAATACCTTTGTAAGGAAGTGCGCAAGTAGCATTTTAATCCATCGTTTCCATTGGTTCTGTTACTACAGCAGGTATGCTGTCTAATCTTTTCTACATAACATACTGCCATATGATTTTAATGCTCATCTTTTTTTTGGCAAGAGAAATACCTGTTTTGGAGGCTTCTGTCCTGTCTTAGTTTACTTGGGAAGCTATACAAAGCCACAACATTTACTGCTTAAAGGGTAATGAACTTGCTCTATAAGCCACTCCTGCTTGTGAATAAACGTTACAGATGAATATGGAGTTTTTGTTTAGTAGTCTGTGTGAAAATGATGACAGTAATGATCCGAGTTTGTTTTGGTCCCTAACATCAGCCAGTGTTAGCCCGTCTGTTTCTTGCAGAGAGAAACTATTTGCACTTTTTCTGTCGAGCACAACCTAGACCAGTGGAAGGGGACTAAGAAGTTTACACTGAGCCTGGCCACCTATGTCTCTTATTGGACAAGTAGCTTAGTACTTGGCCCTCAGTGTCCCCTTGCAATACAAGACATTATTTTGAAAAAACTTGGCTAATCTTAGATAGGCGCCCTGGTTGTTAGTTTAGTAACAGTATGAATCTGAGAGCACTGACCACTGAAGACCCTGTTCAGGCAGCCATCAGGACATTGCTAAAAAATTCTAACCCCGTCCTGGTGGCTAGTGTGAGCACATGTTGCAGCAGGAACCTTAAGTTCATCTCCTTTAAATGCGCATGCTTCTAGGCAAGCATTAGTGGGTTGCCATCACTGGCTTGGTTAGGTCCAAGCCCATGTTCTGTTCATGTCTATTTTAGGTTATCCTCCATTGTTTGGTAGCAGCTTTAAGATGAAAACCATAAATCCCTGCTTCCCACCCCCAGAATAAGCAGGCTGGTTTCTGCCTCTCCCTCTTTGCTGCCAACTCTTCCCGCATTTATAGTTACTACTTGAACTCAAACTGTTTGAGGTGCAGCCATGCCTTTAATACTCTGTCCCCATGTAGATGGCTGTAACAGTTTAACATGGCAGTGTTTAAAGGCATGCTATTGAGTTTTTCAGTTTTTTGGTGGGTATCTCTATCGTTTTGTGTTCATGAACCCCTATAATGCAGTGTGTTATGGTATTTTTATCTGAGGTAAACTGCCAGCTGCACTGGCTGAGTAAATCATTTGTGTTGCATGTTTCATGTTAAGTGGTTGAAGCTGTACTTCAAGTAATAGTGATTTTGTTCTGCATATCAGTTTAATGTTTGATTTTTACTTTTCCTTATAGGATGGCCATGTAGAAGTAGCTCGATTGTTGTTGGACAGTGGTGCTCAAGTAAATATGCCAGCCGACTCATTTGAGTCGCCATTGACATTGGCAGCTTGTGGTGGTCATGTGGAGTTGGCAGCTTTACTTATAGAAAGGGGAGCAAATCTGGAGGAAGTGAACGATGAAGGATATACTCCACTAATGGAAGCTGCAAGAGAAGGGCATGAAGAAATGGTGGCACTGCTTTTAGCACAAGGTACTTGTATCAAGAAGTGTTAGACCTGCCATTTTTGGTTTTGAGAGATGGTTTTAGTTCTCTGTTTTACAATAAATGTAAAAGTAATGTACACATTTAGTTTGTAATGTTTAGGTATAGTGTATAAATGTTTTATGCATATATTTTTTTTAAAGAACATTGACATGTTCATCATAGGTTCATAGGTGTTTACTAGGCTAATGAACATTTACATGTTCATAGGTGTTTACTAGGCTAATGAACATTGCCATGTTCATCATAGGTTCATAGGTGTTTACTAGGCTAATGACCACAAGGGCCTTTTTAAGCCTAGCCATGCATCCCAAATCTAACAAGTTCTTATACCCTTGATAAGTGTAAGCATGGGCCTGGGAGATGAACCATTTACAGGGTTACCTGTTTGCATCAGAGACAGGTGCCAAACCAGGGATGAATTTCTGCTTTCCCATCCAGTTGTCCAAATTGCACTTGAATTGGATTAGGGAGGAGCTTTGCTTCACATGGAATGGGGGAGACGGTTTCATAGACAGGGTAGTCTCTGGGATACCCATCTCTCCAGCAGGTCCTAGTTATATCACAGGCAAGGTTCAAGTGTTTAGAATGGGTAATTCTGGTACTGTTGGTTTTGTGGATGTGCAGGAGGTCCATCAGAGTAGGGTCTGACAATGCCCTGTGTGCCAGGCATAGATCTTCCCTCAAAAGCCTGTTGGAGACAGAATACAGAGAGAGGGCCTTGAGGTGGTCTGCATAGGACACATTACTTGCATCCTGTATTCTTTTAGTGAGGAACCTCTGTGGATGTTCCAGTTGTTGGATATGCCCGGTTAGGTACATACCGAAGGGGGCATTGTACTTGCTAGGTCTGATGAATGCTGAATACAGTGGAATGATGCCTTCCCTTGGACTTGGATGCCATACCTTTGTTTACAAGTTGCGCAGCATAGAATGATTTCCTCACCACTATGGACACATGATGATCAAAGGCTATATTACTATCTGTGTGTGTTCCTAAGTCCCTAACTACTGGGTCACCTCCAAGGGGTGCGTTGTCAGTATGATCGTTACCAGGGGTGAAGTCCCTAACTACTGGGTCACCTCCAAGGGGTGTGTTGTCAGTATGATCGTTACCAGGGGTGAAGTCCCTAACTACTGGGTCACCTCCAAGGGGTGTGTTGTCAGTATGATCGTTACCAGGGGTGAAGTCCCTAACTACTGGGTCACCTCCAAGGGGTGTGTTGTCAGTATGATCGTTACCAGGGGTGAAGTCCCTAACTACTGGGTCACCTCCAAGGGGTGCGTTGTCAGTATGATCGTTACCAGGGGTGAAGTCCCTAACTACTGGGTCACCTCCAAGGGGTGTGTTGTCAGTATGATCGTTACCAGGGGTGAAGTCCCTAACTACTGGGTCACCTCCAAGGGGTGCGTTGTCAGTATGATCGTTACCAGGGGTGAAGTTCCTAACTACTGGGTCACCTCCAAGGGGTGTGTTCTCAGTATGATCGTTACCAGGGGTGAAGTCCCTAACTACTGGGTCACCTCCAAGGGGTGTGTTCTCAGTATGATCGTTACCAGGGGTGGATGACTTCCCAAAGGATGCTATTATGCATTTCTTGGCGTTTAGTTTGTCCATGGCTCTGACACTAGTTTTGTCTGTCAGCTGTCCTGGAGAACATTTGTAAGTGAGATTCAATGACCGCGCTCCGTCTTAGTGTTGCAGTATTGGAACTTCCTGCCGTGGAGAAGCCCGCTGCTGGCCTGAATACCAGAGTCTTTCATTATATTCCAGCTGGCGGATGCCTTTCACCATCTGTCAGGATGTCCGTGTTAGTTTGACCACCACCTTCTTCAGGTTTTTGTTTTTTTTGCAGTGACCATGTTTGTGAGCATCACCAGTCCATAAGAAGGCTTGAACTACCAGAATGCTTAGTTAAGTATCCTGTTGGGGATCTCCCATGTGTTCATCTAAATAGCTTTTTGACATATTTTAATGCTTAATGGTTAGTAACTGCTTTTCATGTGGTGACACTGAACCACCACAAAGACACCCACTCCTTAGGGCTTCTGCATGGGATGCCCAACTGTTTCTATTCTGCTAGGTTAAACAGGAAA
The DNA here is from genome assembly GCF_019279795.1 of Protopterus annectens. Classification (NCBI taxonomy): domain Eukaryota; kingdom Metazoa; phylum Chordata; order Ceratodontiformes; family Protopteridae; genus Protopterus; species Protopterus annectens. The sequence goes on along the minus strand of NC_056733.1, from coordinate 952,916,125 downwards.
ACTGTTAAACATAGAGCTGCATCACTCTCGTCTGCATTTAGATTTAGGTAGGGCTAGGACTTTGCACCCTGTACTGTCAGCTGGTTCGTTGCTGGTCATCCAAAAAAATCGAAAAGGCAAATGCCTGAAGGATGTGCAGGAGGGGTGAAAAAGTTTGTCCAAACCCCCCCCCCCCATCTAGGGATCTGTAACTCTGGTGGGGAGTGCAACCCCCCCCCTAGTCTAACATCTGTTATGCCAGATTCCTCTTGCACATCTGCACCAGAGGCTGCCGTAACCTCAGCCCAGTCCTCGCGTGCTGACACCAGACCTTTAGCTTAGTCTGAAGTCTGTAAGCAGGCCATGGTGACTGAAGGTGTGATATTCCCTTGGTAAATATGTGGGAGTAATTGCCTGTTAGCTTTGTTGAGACCCACTCCACTTACCTCCCACTCCACTTACCTCCCACTCCACTTACCTCCCACTCCACTTACCTCCCACTCCACTTACCCCCCTCCCCCACTCCACTTACCCCCCTCCCCCACTCCACTTACCCCCCTCCCCCACTCCACTTACAATGTTAAAACAGATGTAGATGCAGCAGCAGACAGGGAACATTTCTATGGACCCCTGCCAGAGAATGTGTTTGAAAGACTAGACAAAAAGGAAAAGTGGTCTGTGAAAGATTTCTACTTTTCCCTTATCCCTAGATACAGCCGAAACTGTCCATGTAAGTCTTGGCCCCAGGTATCAGAATGGCAAAATTACTAGTGTGTCAGACCGGCGGGGGGTGGGGGGGTGGCTATCAAAGGACCCAGCCCCTCCCAGGAAGCAGCTGTGACTATAGTCAACACCTCTCCTCCCCATCCCACCCTTCTTTGCTGTGAGAGACTCTTCAGACATTGTCAACAGGTCACCCAAAACAAATGGTTACTGCAGGTCATCAGTTAGGGCATTTCCCTTCACCCCCCAACTTTCCCGCTCCTCCAAAACAGCAAAGAGAAGTGATTCCACCTCTCTGAGAAGATTTGATGCATCAGGACACTATCCAACCAGTTTCTCCACTTGAGGCAGGATTCTTCTCGCACTTCCTAGTCCCCAGAACATAAGGAACCTTGATGCTCATTATTGGTAGTAAAAAAATGGATTGACGTATTAAAAATGTTGTTCCTGGTGTTATCTGGGTCTGGGGCTGGGATGGTGACCCTGGATTTAAAGGATGCCTACCTTAATGTTCATATTCTGTAGGAACACAGGTGATTTCTGATTTCAGGCAAGGGGACTGCACTAGTAATTTTGTGCCTTGCCATTTTACTTCTAACCTGCACCAAATGTCTGTCATTGCCTTTTGCAGAACCAAGAGGGTCCGTATTTACTTTTACTTGGATGCTTGCCTGATCTAGATAATGTCACCAACAGAATGGCTGTTGTCCTTGCAAATCACCTTAGATTGCTTTCAGGAGGTAGGTCTCATTTTCAATATTCAGAAGTTGCAAGTCACACGCAGCACCAGGACTACTTTCGTGGGAGTGGACCAAGATTCTGTCCAGTGGAAGGCCTCCTACAGCACCTCATAAACCTACAAAGCAGACAGACTATAACTGTACGGGAGTTTGAGGGGGTACATGTCTTCTTGGATTCTAATGGTCCTATTGATAAAATTGCACAAGTAAGCTACAGTTGATGTCCTCGTATTCACATGTTGCAGTATACATAGTGTGGGATTTTCCATCTCAGGCGACCTGAACGTTTGCTCCTATACAAAAGCTTAAGCCTGGTGGATGTTGGTGCGTGGGACGTCACACGCAGGGCCATAAAACAGGAGCCTTAAATGTGAAGTCTGCGTGCACAGACCTCAGAACTTTTCTGCTGCAGTTGAACATCAAATCAATTACAGCTGTTCTTTATCAAGACCTTTAAAGCCAAGTACCCTGTTTGGGAATTTTGTCAGTACTGCTTGAGCTAGGTTTGCTTGTTCCTTTCTAACTGATGTCCGCTAAGATGGGTAAATGCTGATGCGTACGTCAAATTCCACATAGACTCCCATGACTATTACGTTTTTTGTTTAGGCTGGGAACACGACCATATACCACCTGCGCCATTTGCCAATTCTTCGTCCCTAAGACACTTGGAAGCCATCTGGCTGCCCTTAATCTTTACTTGGAAAACCAGAGACTAAAAAAAAAAAAAAAAAAAAAAAAAATTTGCACTTAGGATAGATCCGCAGTCGGCCACCCAGGTGGAACTACCTTGGAAAAAGGTCAAGGTTTCACAGCCTGCTTCCTCTGCCTCTGTCGGATGCCCTGCCAGCCACCGATATAGGGGTTGAGGGACATTTGCTAGAGCTGTCTTATTTCGTTGGCTCCCCTTGAGGCACCTGTTTCTGAAGTACTGGCCGGCATGTCCATGGAGGTAACTCGGATGTCTGTTTCCACCGAAGTCGAGGAGAACCAGGATCCATCGGACGCCCATCTTGGATGCCAGAAATCCGAGACCTCTCCTTTAGTTCAGGTCCCTAAACCTAGGCAGTCTCCCTTTCCCAAGTCTAGTCCTTAACTTTTTTTTTTTTTTTTAATATTTAACACCTTCTGCTGAGGGGCTTCCTGCTGGCAATCTTTTACTCAGTCCCTGATGCAGGCCTTCATGGCTCTTAAGCCCTTGGCCTCATCTCCCTCCACTATCCCACTGCTAAGCCCAAGGCTTGCCTCAGCTACTTCTATTCTTCCTCCGACTTCCCATGAAGAGGAAGAAATTTTCTCTTCGTCATCTGATTAGTCTATTTCCTACTCAGCACAGATGGCCTCTTTTCTAGAATACTATTCCCCGGATGAGGAATCCATAGAAGGGGACTCTATTCCTGAGGGCATCACTTTTGGGGAGACCATAACTAAAGTGGGAGAATATTTCAAATGGGATACTTCCCAAATGACTCAAATTCAAAAAAGATACCTTGAGCTGCTGCACGTTGAGTCTCCCTCACCATCTTCCCATCCCCTCAGTTATTCCTGCATATTTAGACACATTTGCTTCAACATCTAAAAATCCAGCTTCTCAACCACCTGCTCCTAAGAGACCTGACCATTTCTCCAAGGTGCCTGATGGCCACAAATTTCCTGTGAAACCACCCTTGGACCCTGCAGTCCTAGCTGTACCCCCAGGCAAGCAGTCAGGTCTAATCCCATCCTTATATGAAAATATTCTACTTGCACAGAATTCTCAGCTTATCTGATCGGGTGTTTGGCTTTTGCAGAAGGTAAATTGAGAAGACCAGTGGAAAAGCAGATCATTTCAAAGTGGATTGCCAACTGTTTTACTTGGATATTCCCTGCAGAGTCCATAGGTCGCTGTAGATAATAGTACCACCACAGCATTTTGAAAGGGATGCCTACACAGGCCATCTTAAAGCAGCCACCACTTGGATGTTCATCGTGCATACAGCTGCAGTCATAACAGATGGGTTCTCCTGCCGTCAGGCGGGTCCTCGGTCGGCCAAATTCCAAAGTCTAGGTCCGGCGTCGGTTGTCGTCACTTCTTTCCTGACGTCAGTGCGACAGGGGTATAAAAGAACCAGCCAATGCCATTTTCTTCAGTCTTTCTTGCCGCGCGGTGCCCGAAGCAGAAGCAGTTCGCAAGTGCCAGTCGGCCAGCTCCTGAAATTACGAAAATTTTGAAACCAAAGTCTTCTTGAAAGCTAAGTACCCCATTGGGGAAACTTTTCTTGCCTCAGACCGACGTCAGACAAAGTTAATAATTGTATTTCATGTGGGAAGCAAATACCGCATAAGGATTTCCATTCCCTCTGTATTCCTTGTTTAGGCCCAGACCACAACGTCTCGGTCTGTCGCTTTTGTGCTACATTCAACAAACGCACCATTAAGCGTCGGGCGGAGTTCGCCCAGCATTATTTTTAACTAGATTATGTCGTCGGATACTCCGACTCCAGTTTTGTCTAAAAAATGTAAAGATAAGGACCGACACATGAGGTCCGCGGCCTCTACCGACACCACGCCAGAGCCGACTACACGTGGTCCGGTTCTCAGCGAGGCGCCTACGCAGCCCCTGACTACCGACGACACTTCATTGGCGGTGTCTCCTGTGCCTGAGGTCGCAGGCTCCTCGGCCCACACCCCGACTACAGATACCGAAGCCACTCTTGGTGGTGAATCTCAAAATGTGGATAAGTCTACCTCCTCTCAAGGTGTCTTCAGACCTTCCTCTTCTTCTTCCATCAAGGCTTTCACTAAGTCTAAAGCAGCCATGCATTCTAAGAGAAGCTACACAGGGCCCATCTCCAGGCCCCATGCCTAAAAAATAGATGCTTAAAATGGCTGAGGATTTAATTACTCTTATCAGGGGTTCTCAACCCCCCCCCCCCGGACAAAAGGACCAGAGTGGAGGAAGAATCCCCCTCCTCTGATCAGGGCTCCATTATTTCAGAGCACTCTGATGATCAGGAACATTCTTACTCCCCTTTTGAAGACTTTGATGCAGAGGAGTCCATTCCCTCTGTATCCCCCCCCAGAGTTTTACTCATTTGGGGAAACTTTGAATACCTTAAGGGAACACTTCCACTGGGAAGGCCAAGATTATTCAGATTCCAAGAAAAGGCTTAGGGAATTTCTCTTGCTACCTCAGCACAGGCCTCTGGCTATACCTCCTGTCTTGTACATACTAGATGTGTACTCTGAGGCCTGCCTTAACCCGGATTCTCTACCTCCAGCCCCTGTCAAGCTTGACGGGTACTACAGGGTTCCTGACTCTCACCAATTTCTATACAAAAGCCATGCTGCTGACCCAGAAACCATCTCACAGGGCCCCAAGGGAATTAAGGCCTCCACTGCTAAAAATCCATTACCTTCCGAGAGAGATTCCAGATCCTTAGAAAGGTGGGGAAAAAAGGTATATACCTTGACTACCTTAACCATGAGGGCATTAAACTGTCAGTTCCATATGCTAAAATACCAACAGTTTTTGTCATCACAATTGACAAGTAAAATGTCACAACCTGAACAACCAGACTTGAAGGAGTTGCAGGATTTGATGCATAGTGCAGAACAAGTAGGTAAACATACCTTACAAATATGGTTTTGATGCTCTAGAGGCCTCATGTAGAGCTGCTGTTACAGGATCAGTCATACGTAGACATGCCTGGCTCAAGGAACAAACCTTGCCAGATCATGTCAAAGCTAAATTACTAATGCCCCTCTACAAAAGGATGTATTTAGTGCTAATGCTGAGGAGGTATTAAGGAAAATGGAGGAAAAGGCTAAATCAATGCAAACTGAAAGATTTTCTACAGGTACAACCCCCGCGTTTCAGTAGAAATTGGCCTTCCAAAAATTGTTCCTTTCCAGCCACGGACAGACCCCAAAGAGGTAGATACAGGCGCCCGAGGGGCAGAGGACAATCCCAAGGATCGTTTAGAGGCAGACAATGGCAAGCTCCTACACAACGAGGTGGTGAGGATAACTCACAACCATTCAGAAAGCAAGCCCAATGACTTTCCCCTTTCCATGCCAAGCACGACTCAAATAGCAGCACCCTTAGGCGGAATACTGGCATTATTTTCAAAAAATTGGCATATTGTCACAAAAGACAAATGGATCCTGGACATTATAAACGGAGGCTACAGATTCCATTTTCACACCCTTCCAAAAATGAGGCATGCCAAACCTGCCACACAGTCGAAGGGCAGAGGCACAAAGGCAAATTACAGATCTCATAGACATGAAAGCTATTCAACAGGTACTTACGCACGAACAAGGTCAAGGTTTTTATTCCAGACTATTCCTGGTACCAAGGAAGGGAAAAGATTAGAGACCTATTTTGGACCTATCCATCCTAAACACATTTCTACTCGTACCAAAATTCAAGATGCTCACTCTACAGCAGCTTCTTCCCATGCTGGGCAAGGAGTCTTGGCTGGTAACATTGGACCTCAAGGAGGCATACCTGCATGTCCCAATCCGACAAAATTGCAGAAGATACCTCAGATTTCTTGCAGGTTCAACCCATTATCAATTCTCTGCATTGCCCTTTGGCTTATCTACTGCGCCCAGAGTATTCACGAAATGCCTGGCATCAGTAATTGCCTACTGCAGACTTCAAGGGATACAAATATACCCCTATTTGGACGACTGCCTGATCCAAGCGGACAGCAAGCACATTCTTCTGAAACATCTGGCTTATGTAATAACGTTGTTGAACTCTCTGGGATACACAGTCAACAAAAAGAAATCAAAGCCAATACCCTCGCGGAAAATAATTTTCCTGGGTGCCAACTTGGACACAAACACCCAGATGGCCTACCTCACGCCAGAGAAGCAGGGGCAACTAACTCAATACTTCAGAGCACTAGCAAATTGCACCAGGCTGACTGCAAGGAAAATCTTGCAGGCTCTGGGATTCATGGCATCTTGCATCTTACTAATCCCATGTGCAAAGCTGCATATGAGGAAACTTCAATGGTACCTGAAAAACCTATTGTCTCAACACAGCCACAGTTTGGAAACAATAATACCACTAATTCCATGTCTTCAAAAGGAATTTCTGTGGTGAGCTCAAGCATGCCAAACGAACACAGGTCTCCCATTCAGCAAGCCTCAAGCAAATCAAGTCATCACAACAGATGCCTCGGACTGTGCCTGGGGGGCGCACATGACAGATCGGTGCATTCAGGGCAAATGGTCCCAAAAAGAAAAGCACCTTCACATCAATCAAAAGGAAATGCTAGCAGTAATAAATGCTATTATAGCTTTCAAAGACCTTCTGCAACCAGGTCAACTATTAATAAGAACGGACAACACCACAGTTATGTGGTACATAAACAAACAGGGAGGAACACATTCATACCCCCTATGCAGACTGGCCATGTCACTTTGGAACATGGCCATGGACTTGCAATTCGAACTACAAGCACAGTACTTGCCAGGCAAGGAAAAAACGCTGGCAGACAACCTAAGCAGAAATATGACGGATCCGCACGAATGGAAGTTGCATCCTCAAGTTTTTACAGAGATAATCCAAGCATGGGGAAGGCCAGACATAGATCTCTTTGCCTTCCACAAAAATCACCAATTGACAAAATTTTGCTCAAGGATTTTCCATCCAAAGGCCTGGAGAGTGGACGCTCTCTTTCAGTTGGACATCAATGACAGTTTATGCCTTCCCATCTCTTCCTCTGCTGCCCAGAGTTCTATTGAAAACCGGAGCAGACAGACCAAAGATGATTCTCATTGCTCCAGACTGGCCAAGACAACACTGGTACCCACTCCTGAGGAGCCTGACTCATTCCCTACCATGGACCCTGCCTCTAATGCCTCTTCTCCTGACTCAGCACAGCTTCAAGGCTCTTCAGTCAGCTAAAAAAACTCAATCTAGCTGCAAAATGGAAACGGTTTTGTGTCTGGAATGAGAAAAAGGGTCAGGATCCTGGAAAACTGAATTTACCTCAAATATTACAGTATCTAGCTGAGCTGCTAAGCAGTGGACTTTCATTCTCCTCCATCAAAATCCATGCCTCAGCCATTTCTGCAGAATTACAACACTGATCCACCCTTATTCTCTCACCCCCTCTTAAGACAGTTCCTCAGAGGGGCTAAGAATCTAAAACCCCCAAGGAAACGACCAATACCTGCTTGGGATCTCAATTTTTTCTGGAAAAACTGACCTTGCCTCCTTTTGAGCCAGCTGCCTCATCAGATTTGGAATATTTGTCCTGGAAAACAGCTTTCCTTCTGGCTATTACCTCAGCTCGTAGAGTTTCAGAACTACACGCTTTCATGGCTGTGCAGCCTTTTATCATCTTCCATCAGGACAGAGTTTCCTTACGAACCAACCCGTCCTTTATGCCAGAAGTGGTATCCAGGGTAGCTTTGAATCAGGCCATACACTTAAATCCTCAAAACAAAGGGGAGAGATTACTACATTCCTTGGACATCCACAGACAACTGCGTTATTATTTGGACAGAACAAAGCCTTTCAGAAAATCAGAACAGCTCTTTGTGTCCTATGCTATAGGAACTCAAGGAAAGCCAATTTCCAAACAGACAATCTCAAAATGGATAGCCCACTGCATACGCTTTTGCTATTCTTTTCATGGCAAAACTGTACCTACAGGCATCAGATCTCACTCCACAAGGGCCACTGCTACCTCTGCAGCCTTTCTCAGAGGAGTTCCTACCAAAGATATTTTAGAAGCAGCCACTTGGAGTTCTGTGCATACCTTCTCCAAGCACTACCACCTTCCACTATACTCCAAATCTAGAGCGGGCTTTGCCACTGCAGTCTTGCAGGGCATTCTGGCTCCTCCTAGTTCCACCTAGTGCCTACCACCCCTTTCTTAGCTTTGGGATTCTACCCATGTGTTATGACTGCAGCTGTATGCACGATGAACATAGTACAGTTTTGTACCTACCATAAATGTAGATGTTCGAGTGCTAATACAGCTGCAGTCCAGGTTTCCCTCCCTCCTTCCCCTCTTGGGACAGGCCTATTGGCTGACATATCCTCATGCAACCAGATTGGGGTATTCATTCATGATGTATTTGCTTGCACTACTGTATTTTGTTTATATGGCATTGCTTTATTACACTAATTTATGTATTGCCTTCCTACTGGGGGCACCTGACATTTGGGGCAAGAAAAACTGAAGAAAATGGCGTCGGCTGGTTCTTTTATTCCCCTGTCGCACTGATGTCAGGGAAGAAGCGACGACAACCGACGCCGGACCTAGACTTTGTAATTTGGCCGACCGAGGACCTGCCTGACAGCAGGATAACCCATCTGTTATGACTGCAGCTGTATTAGCACTCGAACATCTACATTTATGGTCCATACAAAACTGTACATGTTAAGTTGTTTATCTCGCCTTCATTCTTGCTGGATGGGTTCGGAGCCGACCTCGGCTCCGACTCGGCCACTCTAAAAGCTCGAGTTGGTTCCACCGCTCGAGGCTGCCCCTATATCCCACAATGCTAGGCGTGAATTACCTCAGATCTCGTTTGCCGCTACAGCGATCGAGGTGTTTTCTACCGGCTCCAGGTTAGTTTAAATTAGATTAGTCTAATAACCTTTAAACTTACTCTAGCTTAGTTTATCCACTTTTGTTACCTTTAGTGTAGTGGATATTTATCCCTTCTACCATCTTATCCAGCCCCTTTTTTCAAGAACTAATAAGTTCTTTCCTTAGGCCTTCGGGCCCTTCCTTCCCTCAGTGTGTGTATGTGTTTTTGATAGGAGTTTTATATCCTTAACTTACTTTTCAGAAGTTTTGTTTTAAAGTAATCTTACTTAGATTTTTCTGACAGTGTAATCTGTGTGTGTGTGGTTACACTTCGGTTCCTTGAAAATGTCCAAGGATTCAAAGGTCTCAGGCTTCAAGAAGTGTGACTCATGCTGTCAGAAAATGTCTCTGACAGACGGTCACACTTCTTGTGTGTACTGCCTGGGACCTTTACACCTGCAGGACTCTTGTGCTGTATGCCATGGCTTCAGCCCTAGAGTCCTGCAGGAAAGAAAAAACAAACTCATGTTAAGGGGTTTGCTTAAGCCTGAAGGTTCCCTATCTGCTACCTCGGGAAAACCTTCCAAGGCTTCTAAGACCTCGGCTCCAGCTTCTGAGTCGAGGCCTAAGGCTTCGAAGCCTGCTGCTACATCAGCTCCGGCTGGAGCCGATGAGTCTTTGACTACAGTGTCTGTGGTTCCCTGCTCGGCCGGGCCGAGGCATTAGAGATTCCTGGTCGGCTCCGATCAGACCATCGGAGCCGACATCTAGAAAGAGGTCGAGGTCACCATCCCTTGGCTCTGTTCATTCGGCTCCAGCGTCTCCCTTGCTGTCTGAACGGAGCCACAGATCTCACTCCTCCAGGTCATCGAGGCTCGGATCATGACCTCCAGAGGGTAGTGAGTCAACTTTTAAAGTCCGAGGCACTGGTCCAAATGCTTCAGAGCCCGACTCATCAGTTGATGCCTCAACTTATTCCTATAAATATTCCTCCTCCGACTCCTTTGAGCTCGGGCGGGCGCTCGGAACCGAGACTGTGGTAGCGTCAGAGCCGATACATTTGTCTTCGGCTCCGTCATGCTCCGATTTCTTCTTTTGAAGAATCTCGGCGCGACTTCCTTGTCGGCTCGAGGGATGAGTGGCATCGACCCTTGTCCGTCCCCTCTCCTCTCGGTGCTTGGCTGGTGAGTTCGGCTCCGACATCGCCTCGGAGCCATCTCTGTCGGTGCCGAGGGAGGTTCTCAGCTTCGGGCGGGGACCTCTGGCTCTGCCAGACAGGGGTGCGTGAGGTCATGCGGAGTGTGTTGGAACCTTGTTCGACTCCACAGTCTGCTCCGTCCGCCCCTCCCTCTTCGGTGCCTCTGGTTATGTCGACTCACTCCCTCATCCCAGACCGCAGAGAGCCAGCTCCTCAAGAATCCCCTGTGGGGTTCTCATCATCTTCCGAGGCCTCCCCTGAATTGGCAGGGGAGCCCCCTAGGAAGAGAAAGTGTAAGAGGAAGCACATAAACTCACCTGAGTCTGTCACCTCTGACAGATTTAGAGGATTCCGAGGGTTCCCCCCATTCCCCTTCTGAAGATGTCTCCTTTGCAGACATTCTAGAGATCCTGAAACAGAGGGGAAATTGGCCAGCCCTTAACCCTTCGGAGGATGAATCTGTGTATCTTGAGGCGTTTGGCTCTCGCCCTTCCACCTCCTGGGTGTCCCCCCCCCCCCTTTGATCCCCTCATGCAGGTGGTGGCAAAGAAAGCCTGGATGGCTCCTGACTCAGTGGATCCTACCCCCAGGAGACCTTCTAAATTTATAACAGCACCAACTGACAAACAATTTCTAACCAAAGGTGTTTCTGTGGATGCTATGGTGGTAGCTGCTGCCACCAAGAAGGAACTAGCTGATCCTTCAGTGCCTGTTCATCCCCCTAACAAAGAATCTAGGTCTATGGACAGGTATGGGAAGCGGATGTTTTCGTCAGCGACCTTTGCAGTGCGTTCACTGAACTACCTATGCCATTTCACCCGTCTCCAGAGAGACTTGATCAAGGAAGCGAGTGAGATGTTGAAGGATCCTTCAGCTGCAGATTTTCAGGACAAAATGAACACCCAGCTGACTACCCTGAATTCGATAGCTAACTCCTCCATGCGCCTCCTCTCATATGCGGCTGATGGAGCGAGTAGAGCCGCAGGGACAGGTGTTGCCTTACGCCGGCATGCCTGGATGCGTCTATGCAATTTTGCGGACCCCTTTAAAATGTCTTTCACTAATTCCCCGTTTGATGGATCATCTCTTTGGTCCTCAAGTGAAAGAAACCTTGACTAGGTGCGAGACGGATGGCAAAACTCTCTCTGCCGTCGGAGTCCGTTTTTCTACTCCTTCTAGACCTTACCCCAAAGGCCAGAAAAGTGGAAAAATGTGGTTCCGCAAACAATCACAGGGGAATTTGCCTGATGCACAGAGTCGGTTCCCATCCAGAGGCAGAGGAGGGAACAATAATGGTAGACGCCGCCCAGAGGCAGAGGGGGTCCGCAAAACCAGGGCAATCGAGAAACCTTTTCCGATAAGCCCTTTCAGCATCCCTGAGGTGTTGCCCGACTGTCCACCTTCGGAGGCAGTCGGGGGAAGATTGTCAATGTACCCAGAAGCCTGCCTATCCCTGACTCAAGAGAAGTGGGTACAGTCCATCATTTCCGAAGGCTATTCCATTCCCTTCGTTCGCATTCCAATCCAATCAAAAAAATCCCTTCCAGATGTTCCACCCGCTCAAAGGGATCTTGCAGCTTTGGAAATTTCAAAGCTGCTTGCAAAAAGAGCAATTCAGCCAATTCCAGCAGACCAGCAAGGATCCGGAATCTACTCCAGGTTCTTTTTAGTTCCAAAGAAAACAGGGGACTGGAGACCAATTTTGGATCTCAGTATCTTGAACAAGTCAGTCAAGAAAACAAGATTTCGGATGGTCACGCTGCAGTCCATCCTTCCCTATTGGGAAAGGGAAACTGGATGTGCTCTATAGACCTTCATGATGCGTACTATCACATAAAAATGAACAGACGCTCCAGAAGATTCCTCCGCTTCAGGCTGGGAACCAGTCATTTTCAATTCAGGGCCCTGCCCTTTGGTCTCACCACTGCCCCCCGGGTGTTTACCAAATGCATGGCAGTGGTAGCTTCTCACCTGAGACGTCAAGGATTCCAGGTGTTTCCATATTTGGACGACTGGCTCCTCACAGCTCCCACCAAGCATCTTCTTCTAATGGCCAGGGACTACACCTTTCGCATTTGTCAAAATTTAGGCATTTCAATAAATTGCGAAAAGTCTGTTTTTTCGCCTTGTCGTACTATTACCTTCATAGGCGCAAATCTAGATACAGTCAACATGTCTGCGAGACTAACAGATCAGAGAATAACAGACATACACAAACTGGTCTCGCTCCTCTTCAGCAGCAACAGAATCAAAGCCAGGTTAGTTCTGAAAGTGTTGGGGATTATGGCGGCTGCCATACCTCTGCTTCCATTAGCCAGGTTCCACATGAGAATCCTTCAATGGATGCTCTTCATGCAATGGTCATACCAGCAACTTCCGATGTCCCACAACATTATGATTACGCAAACATGCAGAAATCATCTTCTGTGGTGGATGTCTTCCCCTCCGCTCTTATTGGGAAGACCCTTTGTTCCTTCCCCTCCGGTTGCTACTCTGACAACGGACGCCTCCCTGATCGGGTGGGGGGGCATTATCAGGGCAGAACTGTCCAGGGCACATGGCAACCAGACGAATGCCACTTGCACATAAATGTTCTAGAGATGAGAGCAGTGCTTTTAGCGTTGCAAGCCCTTCAAGACTCTCTTCCCTTGGGAACGATAGCAATCCAGACGGACAATATGTCTGTAGTGTGGTATATCAACAAACAAGGTGGAACCAGGTCCTACCCCCTGTGTCGAGAAGCACTCAGACTGTGGCAATGGGATTTCTTCTCAGCGGTTTCTGATAGCAACGCACATCCCTGGGAAGTCCAATCAAATCGCGGACAAGTTGAGCAGAGCTATCCTCATGCCTCACGAGTGGTCTCTGAAAGACACTGTTGTGAGAGAAATTTTTCTCAAGTGGGGTCAGCCTTGCTGCGACCTTTTTGCTACTCCCCCAAAACAGCAAGTGCAGAGATTTTCACCCTATTCCCTTTACCAGGCCAGCCCAGCAGACACGCTCTAGTCCAAGTTTGGCCCCGGGGACTAATGTATGCATTTCCTCCCCTCCCACTAATCTCTCAAGTGATACAGAAAGCTATCGCTCAGAAGGCCTCGTTGATCCTCATTGCTCTTTACTGGCCTCGACAGGTTTGGTTCCCCTTTCTACATCATTTTCTGTTGGAGCGACCTTGGCATCTGGACCTAGTTCCAGATCTTTTGATCCATCAGTCGGGTCAGTTTCATCGCTCCCTTCCCTCTCTGAACCTCACTGCTTGGTTCCTCCAATTCCAACCTTAGCCAGGCTTCCTCAAATATCTCACTCTGTTCGAGATATTTTGATAGCTTCCCATAAATCTTCCACTCGAAAGATTTATTTGAGTAAGTGGAAATGTTTCGCCTATTGGGCTCAAGGAAGGGACATAGATCCTTTCACTGCTTCCATCCAAATGGTCCTTGATTTTCTAGCTGAACTCTTCCATGCAGGTTCATCTCCTTCTACTCTTAAAGTTCAATTGGCAGCTATTTCTAACTTTCATGTGGGCATTTCAGAGTCTGCCATAATGTCCCACAAGCTTTGCAAAGCCTTTTGAAAGGAGTTTTCTACTCAGACCTCCTATAAGAAATCCTCCTCCTCCTTGGGACCTAAATTTAGTTCTTAGTTGTTTGATTCTTCCCCCTTTCGAACCTGCAGCCTCCTGTTCTTTAAAATTGCTATCATGGAAGACTCTCTTTCTGGTAGCTATTACTTCAGCTAGAAGAGTTTCAGAACTTCATGCACTCAGCTGTCTACCTCCTTATCTGTTGTTCCATAAGGACAGGGTATCTTTACGAACCAACCCATCCTTTTTACCTAAGATAGCCTCGGCGTCTAACCTAAATCAAAGCATTGACCTCCCTGTGTTTTTTCCAGAATATTCTAATAGGTCTGAACAAAAATTGCATTGGCTAGATGTTCATCGTCAGGTAAAGTACTATTTGGATAGAACCAAACAATTCAGAAAATCTGACCAGCTGTTTGTCTCTTATGCAGAAGGCAGAAAGGGACTTTCAGTTTCAAAGGTATCATTATCTAGATGGCTAACATCTCTGATTTCCCTTGTTTATGAGATTAGACACCAAAAGCTGCCTAACAAACCTAAAGCCCATTCCACCAGAGCTTTGGCTACTTCTATAGCCTTCCAAGACAGACTGCCTATTGACACCATTTGTGCAGCGGCTACTTGGGCTACTCCTCACACTTTCATTTCTCATTATAAGTTGGATTTAGCTTCTAGGCATAGAGCTAACTTTGGTTCCACTGTTCTCAAGAGTCTGTTCCGTTAGGCCACCGGGACAAGGTGCTAGGACGGTCCCATCCAGCAAGAATGAAGGCGAGATAGACAACTTAACATATAGAAGTTATGTTCTTACCATAACGTTCCATGTTAGTTGTCTTCTTCGCCTTCTTTCTGCTCCACCCTCCTTCCCCCTGGCCTGGACAGACCTAGAGGAGTTTGATTGTGACCTCTCTTTCTACCACCTCTTTGCGATAGGTATATGCTCTGCTGTGCATATTTTCCTAGATCAGGCTTAGGTCACCCTTTCTCTTTCCCTTTGTTTATAGAGGTGGACTCTTTTCCAGTTTTTCCTGGTTGTATTATTAGCTGGGCCTAGCTCACAAACGAGATCTGAGGTAATTCATGCCTAGCATTGTGGGATATAGGGGCAGCCTCGAGCCGGTGGAACCAACTCTCGAGCTTTTAGAGTGGCCGAGTCGGAGCCGAGGTTGGCTCCGAACCCATCCAGCAAGAAAGAAGGCGAGAAGAAGACAGCTAACATGGAACGTTATGGTAAGAACATAACTTCTATTTTCTTTGTACACCTTCACCAAGCACTGCCACTTTGGTGCCATACCCAGAGCTATAGCAAGGTTTGCCTCTGTCATTTTACAGAGCTTGGTGCCCTTTTAAAAAAAAAAAAAAAAAAAAAAAAAAAAAAAAGCTTTGGTAGTCTTTCCTTGACTTAGTACTGCAATATTGACTATGCTGAACGTAGTACACTTGTGTAGGTAACTTGACATGATTTTAGATGCTTGACTAAATCAGCCATGATAATGTCTCCTTACCCCTTGTCTCTTTTACCCTGGAGTTGGAGTAACTACATGACCTATTTAGTCATGTTCCCCCTTGCTGTTTTCTCCTTTAGCTCGGAGCCACAGGCTGTCTGAGCAGGTTGTGTCCACCTGAGGAAGATCAGACTTGGTAATTTGAGTAATGACCTGAAGATGGCATTAACTGATCAATTTTATACCACTGATGTTCTTTGTTTCACTGATGTCCTTCATGGATGCATCTGCAGTCATAACAACTGGGTTGTCCTGTCGTCAGGCAGCCCTTCAGTCGGCCGGATTCCAAAGTCGGGTCCGCTTCGCTGATGTCGCACTTCACCCGACGTCATCTCTGTTGGTCTTCGGTATAAAGGCATCAGCCGGCGCCATTTTCCTCAGTCTTTCTTGCCGCGTGGCAAGCAGAAGCTGTTCGCAAGTGCCGGTCGGTCGGATCCAGAGATTACTTCTACCGAATACTACTTAAGACTTCTAAAGCTAAGTACCCGTTGGGGACTCTTTCTTGCCTCAGCCGATGTCAGAAAAAGTTAATAATTGTTTAACCTGTGGGAAACAAATACCTCATAAGGATTTCCACTCTTACTGTCTGCCTTGTTTAGGCCCAGCCCACGACCGTAGCAGCCTGTTCGGCCTGTGCTTCTTTCAACCGACGCCGGTCGGAGTTTGCTGAACAGTTTTTCGGTTCTGATTTTGCGTATATTATGCAGTCGGATCCTCCGACTACCCAAACTGCTAAAAAAAGATAAAACCATGGTTAAGCAAACCATAGTGTCTCGGTTTCGGCAAGCTGATCAAAATACAGCAGAATCTATCACTACCACTGAGGCCCCTGCTACTTCTCTTGAATCGGCCTCAGAAATTTTATCCACTACGGTGGTTGCCACTGACTTATCAGACACCATTCCCTTGGATGTGTCTACCCCAGCACGTGGTGCTGCTAGGCCTCCAGCAGCCATGTCCATTAAGGCCTTTGCCAGGGCCAAAGCAGCCAAAACTACTAGAACAGTGTCTGCTAAACCCCCTACAACCCGGCCCTCTTCTAGTGCACAAATGCTTACTCTGGCAGAAGATTTAATTTCATTAATTAGGGGATCTCAATCTCACCCAGACAGGGCCTCTCAGCCCCAGAGAAGAGACCTAGGACAGAGCCCCCCGAGCCTGTGTCCTCTGATGATTCTGCTGATGAATCAGACATAACAGACCAGCCAGAGGCTCCTTTCTCCAATTTTGAAGACTCAGATGCTGAAGAATCCATTCCAGCTGCCTCCCCACCAGAAGAATTTTCCTTTGGGGAAACCTTACATGCCATGCGAGCAGTTCCAATGGCAGCAGCAGGATTTCTCAGACTCCAGAAAAGACTGAGAACCTTTCTGCACCTTCCACAACACAGGCCCTTAGCTATACCTCTTGTGCTCTCTGTAGTGGATGATGCCTTCAATGATGTCTGCTCTGCACCAGATTCTTTACCTCCAGCCCCTGCCAAACCAGACAGATTTTACAGGGTACCAGACACTCATCACCACCTTTACAAGGCCCCACTTGCAGACCCGAACTATATCCCAGGGTCCCAAGGCAGTAGCCGACCACAGCTAAAAACCCTATTCCTTCTGAAAGCGAAGCCAGGTCTCTAGACAGATGGGGCAAAAAGGTTTACACTTCAGCTACTCTGTCAGCTAGAGCATTAAACTGTCAGTTTCACATGATACAATACCAAGAGTTTATGCTTGATCAGTTAACAAAAAAGCTATCCTCTGATGAATCAGTTGATAAGAAATATGTATTAGAAATGGTAAATAACATACAACAGGTTAGTAACCATTCCTTAAAATGTGGCTATGATGCACTGGAGGCTTCATTTAGATCAGCCATGACTGGCACAGTGATAAGAAGGCATGCATGGCTAAAGGAACAAGCTTTACCGGATCATGTTAAAGCTAAGTTATTAGATGCTCCTATGGATAAGACCAGCTTGTTTGGTACACCTGCCCAGCAGGTAATGAAGAAAATGGAAGAAAAGGCAAAATCTGTTCAAACGGTTAAAGATTTCTTGCAGGTCCAACCCCAAGGTTTAGCAGGAACTGGCCTGCCAAAATTGGTCCTTTCCTGACTCCACAAGATCCCAAAGGGGCAGGAATAGACGCCCAGAGGCAGAAACCAATCCAGAGGAGGTGCCTACAGAGCAAGGTAACAACAGAGGCACAGACACAACCACTGCCACTACAACAACACAGCCACAGTGACTTAACTCTAAATCCCATCCGCCCTAGGGAACAAATAGCAGCTCCATTAGGTGGCAAATTAACCTTATTTTCAAAGAACTGGCACTATATCACAAAAGACAAGTGGATTTTACAAACCATAGCTCAAGGTTACCGGTTCCACTTCCACACTTTACCAGTCAAAAGAGGAATGCCAAATCTACCTCCAAATCAAAAAACAGAGGCTCTACAACAGATAATGCAGTTAGCAAACATGAGAGCTGTGGAAAGAGTGCCAACAACAGAACAAGGAAAGGGATTCTACTCAAGACTATTCCTAGTTCCAAGAAAGGAAAAAAGTTGGAGACCTATTCTCGACCTGTCCACCTTAAATACATACATCATTGTCCCAAAATTCAAAATGCTGACCCTACAGCAACTTCTTCCCATGCTGGGCAAGGAGTGTTGGCTGGTAACTCTAGATCTCAAGGAGGCATACCTGCACGCCCCCATTCGACCAATCTGCAGAAGATACCTCAGATTTCTTGCAGGATCAGAGCATTATCAATTCTCAGCATTGCCCTTTGGCTTATCTACTGCCCAGAGTATTCACAAAATGCCTGGCATCAGTAATCGCCCACTGCAGACTACAGGGAATTCAAATTTACCCATACCTGGACGACTGCCTGCTACAAGGGGACAACAAAAGCAAGCTGACAACAGATTTACAAAGGGTCATTTACTTGCTACAAGCACTGGGATACACAGTCAATTTACAGAAATCAAGGCTGATCCCATCCCAGACAAAGACATTCTTGGGTACAGAATTGAACACAGTAAAACAAATAGCTTTACTAAGTGCAGAAAAACAAAGAGAACTCCTCTTTACTTCTTGGCACTAACAAAACAGAACAAGTTAACAGCAAGAAAAGTACTGCAGGCCTTGGGCTTCATGGCATCATGCATAATCTTGGTTCCACTTGCCAGACTACATATGAGAAAACTACAGTGGTACCTAAAGAATTTATGGTCCCAACACAGGCACAGCCTAGAAACAGAAATTCCACTAATTCCATGCTTAAAACAGGAGTTCCTATGGTGGGCTCAAGCATGCCAGTCAAACCCAGGGCTACCCTTTCGCAGATGTCAAGCAAGCCAGACCATCACAACAGACGCTTCAGACCTAGGATGGGGCCCACATGCTGGACAAATGCGTGCAAGGATTGTGGAGATCAACTTCACCTGCACATCAACCTAAAAGAAATGCTGGCAGTAAAACTGGCAATCCAAAACTTCAGACCATTTCTCAAAGAGGGCCAGTTGATAAGGACAGACAACACCACAGTCATGTGGTACATCAACAAACAGGGAGGCACTCATTCATACCCCTATGCAGAATGACTTTGGAGCTGTGGAACCTGGCACTCAGCTACAACATCCAGTTACAGGCAATATTTGTACCGGAAAAGAAAATACTCTAGCAGACATATTAAGCAGAACCACATCGGATGCCCACGAATGGATGCTACACCGGACATCTTCAAGACCATCTCAAAGAAATGGGGAATGCCTCAGATAGATTTATTTGCTTCCCTCTCAATCACCAGCTCAAAAGTTCTGCACAAGGACATTCCACCCACTAGCATGGAAAGTGGATTCTCTCCTTCAGCTGGAAAGGCCTAACAGCATATGCATTCCCACCTCTTCCCTTGATACACAAGGTATTACTAAAAATCAAGGAAGAACGTCCAAGGATAATCCTAATAGCTCCAAACTGGCCAAGACAACACTGGTACCCACTGCTGAGGAGCATGTCTCAGAACAATATGTGGCCAATACCCTGATGCCTTTGATGGTAACTCAGAACAACTACAGCATCATGCATCCAAACCTAAAACGTTGCAACTGACTGCATGGAACATCACATAGCAGCAGCTAATCCAGAACTTTCCCAAAGAGTTAAAGACATTATTCTTGAAGCCCGCAGACCTTCAACAAGAAGGAACTATGCAGGAAAATGGAAAAGGTTTGTCATTTGGAGTACTGAAAGAGGAAAAGATGTGTCAAACATAGATATGCCTAACATTCTGGAGTATCTGGCAGAACTTCTACATTCAGGCCTGTCCTACTCCTCCATCAAGATACATGCATCAGCTATATCAGCAGAATACAGCTTTGATCCACCTGTTTTTCACACCCATTACTCAGACAGTTCCTCAGAGGAATCAAGAATGTAAAACCTCCAAGGAAACCACCATTACCAGCTTGGGACTTGAACTTTGTGCTAGAAAAGTTGACACTATCACCCTTTGAGCCAGCAGCAACAGCAGACCTACAGCATCTATCGTGGAAAACCGCCTTCCTACTGGCAATAACCTCAGCCAGGAGGGTTTCTGAACTCCAGGCCCTAATGGCAGTACAACCCTTCCTAATCTTCCATCCTGATAGTGTCCATGAGGACTAATCCTACATTTATGCCTAAGGTGGTATCCAGAGTGTCTTTAAACCAGGCAATCCACCTACCTACCTTCTTTCCCAACCCACAAAACAGAGGGAAAGAATACTGCATACCTTGGATGTACATAGACAGCTACGCTACTACCTGGACAGAACAAAAAGTAGCAGAAAAACTGATCAGCTTTTGTAGCCTATGCAACAGGAAGGGAAGGAAAAGCTATTTCCAAACAGACAATCTCCAAATGGATAGGAAATTGCATACAATTCTGTTACTCCTTCCATGGAAAACCAATTCCACAGAACATAAGACCTCATTCTACAAGGGCAACAGCCACTACCACAGCCTTTTACGAGGAGTGGCAACCAAAGACATTATTGAGGCGGCTACTTGGACCTCCGTGCATACATTTGCCAAGCATTATAATTTGCCTCTATATTCCAGATCCCGAGCAGGGTTTGCCACTGCTGTACTGCAAGGGATCCTAAACACACCATAATCTAGTTTCTTCCTCCTCCCTAGTTGGCTATGGTATTCTACCCAGTTGTTATGACTGCAGATGCATCCATGAAGGACATAGTACAGTTTTGTACCTACCATAAATGTAGATGTCCGAACTGGATAGCATCTGCAGTCAGGATTACCCTCCCTCCTTCCCTCTGTGGTACTCCTAGGGTGTTTACCCTCCTAATAGCTAGCTGGTGGGGAGTCTTTATGGTGTATTTGTTGTATATATGTACATACATGCTTATTTTTGTGTTTACCACTATCTTTTGGAAACATTGGCATTTATCCAAAATTTTAGCCTACAAGAGGGCTACTGGCATCTGGGGCAAGAAACACTGAGGGCTGATGCCTTTATACCCGAAGACCAACAGAACTGAAGGGCTGCCTGACGACAGGACAACCCAGTTGTTATGACTGCAGATGCTATCCAGTTCGGACATCTACATTTATGGTAGGTACAAAACTGTACTTTGGTCATCACACTTGGGTTTTCCTGCCAGGGGTAGCCCTCACTCTGCCCGAATACCAGAGACTTATTTCTGCGTCAGTTGCTGTCGCTTCACTACTGACGTCAGGTAGTCAGAGGTATAAAAACAGGCAACCAACACCATTACATCAGTCTTTCTTGCTGAGGAGCCCGAAGCAGAAGCAGTTCGCAAGAGTGCTCGTTGGCCGCTGCCTGAGTTTTTGTTTCCGAAATTGAATCCTCTTGAAGTCTTCTAAAGCTAAGTAACCCATTGGGGATCCATTTTTCTTACTCTAACCGATGTCGATAAAAGTTAACAATTGTCTCGCCTGTGGAAAGCAAATACCACACAGATTTCCGTTCTTGCTGCGTCACCTGTTTAGTTCCAGACTACGACGTACCTCGCTGTCTGATGTGAGAGTGTTCAATCTCGCCGTTTGTTCTTACACCTGGGTTCGGAGCCGATCCTCGGCTCCGAGTCGGCCGCATAGCAAAGCTCTGCATCTAGAAGAAGCTAGAGTCCAACCTATCTCCCACAATTCCCTCTGCCCTTACCTCAGATCTAGTTTGCCGCTGCAACTGATCACATCGCTTGAAGAGCTCTGAGCCAACGTTAGATAAGATACAGCTTTTTTTCTAATACAATTTGATCTAAAAGTTATTGGATTTATAAGACTTGTTAAGACTTGTTAGTTTGTGTGTGTGTGTGTGGTCTTTGTTCCGATTAACTAAATTATTAGTGTTTTCTAACAGTTTTATTTAGTTAGGATCCCTAGGGCCTACCCCACTCACTAAATATCGGATTCGACTGTTAAATTTATTAATAATCACTTATCCTTTCTTCACAGCCTTTGGCTAAGTTTAAGTGTAGTGATTGTTATTTCACTGTTGCTTGTAACTTTTTTTCACTTGACATGTCTGAAAAGGTAAAATCAGGCTTTAAAAGATGTCAGTGCAGACAGACGATGTCTGTCACAGACAACCATAGCTCCTGTGTCTACTGTCTTGGGGCCCTCTCCATCTTCAGGAGGACTGCTCTATATGTTACTCCTTTAGTGGAAGGGTCATGCCAGATAGGCGCAGGAAGCTTATGGACAGGGGTCTTCTGAAGCCTGCCTTTCAGGAGGCTTTAGATAAGTCAGACCAGACTTCTAAATCTTCGAAGGAGTCGAAGACTTCGGAGCCTACGTCATCGGCTCAGAGTTCTTCTTTTAAAGTTCGTTCACCGGTTCCACAGACTTCGAGGCCGAGTATCGAGCTAGTGTCTGTCACTGAGCCTCGAGTCTTGGAACCGGTGACGGAACTGCCACCTCCGGCTCTTTTGAGGTCGGCACCGTCCTCGATTCCTTCGACTCGGTCTTCCAGGCTCCTCTCCGACACAGACGTAGATCGTGTGGTGCAGAAGTTGATGGAGAACACGGCCCTGTCCAAACTCATTGCAGTCTCCTCTCAGTTGGTGTCGAGACTCGAAGGCATTCCCTTGTCTCCATCTGGTCCTCCTCCGAGGCCTACTCAGCCCTCTGAGCCGGGAGACGCTGATCTGTTGATAGTGGAGCCCTTGGTGCCAGAACAGTCTCTTTCTCGGTCGGCACCGTTGACCTCAACTCCGTCGGAACTTCTCCCGGACTCGCGGAGCCGACTATCTATCCTTGGTTCCGGGACCGAGAGTCGAACCGATGTTTCGGTGCCGACTCTCCCTCTCGGCGCCTCGGCACTGATCACCTCTGCTCCATCCTCGGGGTCGGTGCCCTTGGTTTCCGTGTCGGAGATACCTCCGTGTTCTTCGGAACCGGGGGATTCCTCGGCTCGGGGTCCAGGGGCCTTCGACCTTATGAGGAAGGTTTTGTCTTCCCAGACAACTACGTCAGCAGAAGCAACGTCTCCCTCCCATAAAGGCCCGTTGTCCTCTTCTGCACCTACGGCTACTCAAAAGCGTCTAGCACCAGTGTCTCAGCCGCTCCCAGAGGGAGCCCCTCTTCCTCTGAAGTGTCATCGGATGCACCCCCCCCCCCCCGATGACGTCCCGAGGAAAAGATTGTGCAAGAGGAGGCACTTGGATTCTCCACAAGAGTCCTTAACATCAGACACGGACTTAGATGAGTCAGAAGGGTCCCCAAAATCACCCTCTGAGGATGTCTCCTTCTCTGACATCCTGGACATCCTAAAACAGAGAGGTGATTGGCAAGCCCTACCCCCTTCTGAGGATGAGTCAGTCTTGCTGAAGGCATTCGGTGCTCGCCCTTCTTCCTCCTGGGTCACTCCGCCCTTCGATGAGTTGATGGATTTGATTGCTCGAAGGGCGTTGGAGACACCTGACACAGTGGAGCCAGTTCCCAGAAAGCCTAATAAGTATATTACGGCCCCTCAGGATAAGGCATACCTCACAAAGGGAGTTCCAGTGGATGCTATGGTGGTGGCAGCTGCCACTAAAAAGGAGATGTCTGAATCTTCCTAGTCTGTCCATCCGCCTAACAGAGATTCTAGGACCATGGACAGGTATGGGAAGCGCATTTTCAGTTCAGCGACTTTTTCCATGCGATCGCTGAACTATTTGACACATTTCACACGTTTACAGAGGGATCTAGTCAGAGTTGGGAGATGCCCTCCAGGGTACTACAGATGCTGCTGCCGCGGATAAGGTTACAGCACAGCTCCATACCCTCATCTCGTATGCAGCCGAAGGGTCGAGTAGGGTTGCGGCTTCAGCGATTGCTCTCCGTAGACAATCCTGGATGCGCCTATGCTCCTTTGCGGAAGCCTTCGTCTTCCTTTACTAATGCCCCTTTTGATGGAGCCACTCTTTTTGGCCCCAAAGTAAAGGAGACCCTTACCCGGTGTGAGCAAGAGGGAAAGACTCTGTCTGCTGTCGGAGTCCGTTTTTCCACCCCATCCAGACTGTACCCCAAAGGGCAACGAGGTGGAAAAATGTGGTTTCGTAAACCCCAGGGTTCTTTCCCGAGCACACAGAGTGATGCCCGCTCCAGAGGCAGGGGGGGGGGGCAGAAGTGGAAGACGTCGCCCTGGCGGCAGAAGGGGTCCGCAAAACCAAGGCGACAGGGATACGGTCCCTGGGAAGCGTTTCCAGCACTCCTGAAGGGAGGCCCGACTGTCCTGCTCTGGAGGCAGTCGGGGGTCGCTTAGCTTTATACCCTCAGGTCTGGCAAAGTCTTATCTTGGATAGATGGGTAAAAAGCATTATTACCAGAGGTTACAAAATTCCATTTCTATTTCCCCCGTTACCGCAGAAAAGATTCCCAGATGTACCACCCCATCTGTGAGAATCTGCAGCTATGGAAATTTCAAAGCTGCTAGAAAAAAGTCATCCAACCAGTCCCGGCGGACCAAAGAGGATTCGGAACTTACTCTAGGTTCTTTTTAGTTCCAAAAAAGACAGGGGACTGGAGGCCAATTCTGGACCTAAGCAAGCTCAATACCTTTGTGAAGAAAGAAAAGTTCCAGATGGTCACGCTTCAATCGATCCTTCCATTCTTACAGGACAACTGGATGTGCTCAATAGATCTCAAGGACGCGTACTACCACATCAAAATGGCCAGAGCGTCCAGAGATCACCTGCGCTTCAGGCTGGGAGCCAGCCACTTTCAGTTTCGGGCCCTGCCCTTTGGTCTAACCTCAGCCCCCAGGGTTTTCACCAAATGCATGGCAGTGGTAGCGTCTCACTTGAGACGCCTAGGATTCCAGGTGTTTCCGTATCTGGACGACTGGCTCCTTACTGCCACCACCGAGCATTGACTGATACAGGCCAGGGACTACACACTCTACCTTTGTGTTCAGCTCGGAATTTCGATAAATTTCGAAAAATCTGCCTTACAGCCATCACAGCATATTTCATTCATAGGGGCAGATTTGGATACCCATTACTTGCTTCTAAGACTTCCCCCAGAAAGAATAGCCTCCCTACAAAAGCACATATCTCTACTACTGTTGTCCAAGAAATCCCCAGCCAGACTGGTTCTAAAAGTCTTGGGACTCATGTCAGCTTCCCTCATTGCAATTCCCTTGGGAAGACTACACATGAGAGTTCTTCAATGGCTACTGTTCGCACAGTGGTCGTTCCAACAGTTACCGCTGACACATGAAATTCACATCACAAACACCTGCAAAACACACCTGTCTTGGTGGTTACAGAATTGCAATCTCATCGGCGGCCGACCGTTTGTGCTACCCACACCAACAGCTACAGTGACCACGGACGCTTCCCTGATAAGGTGGGGGGGGGCATCTTTCAGAGACACAGTCCAAGGCGAATGGACCAATCTAGAGTACAACCTGCACATCAATGTCCTGGAGATGAGGGCAGTGTTTCTAGCGTTGCAACACTTTTCCTCCCTTCTACCTCTAGGGACCATTGCAGTTCAAATGGACAACATGTCCGTAGTCTGGTACATAAACAAGCAAGGGGGAACCAAATCTTACCAGTTATGCAGAGAGGCCATGAGAATTTGGCAATGGGCAGAGTCCACGGGTCGCTTTCTGATAGCAACGCACATCCCAGGGTTATCCAACGTTATAGCGGACAGGTTGAGCAAAGCCATCCTGTTACCTCACGAGTGGTCCCTCTAACAGACAGTAGCGGACATGATATTCCGCAAGTGGGGCCAGCCTTGCTGCGATCTGTTTGCGTCTCCATTGAACGCCAAATGCAGAAGCTACTTTGCCCTATTACCCCCGCCAGGGGAAGTCCCCAGGGGCGCTCTGATTCACAATTGGCCCCCGGGTCTCCTGTACACCTTTCCCCCTATACCTCTGATACCGAGATTTCTCCAGAAAGCCAAGGATCTGGAAAGGACTGTAATTCTCATTGCCCCATTCTGGCCTCGTCAAATTTGGTTTCCCTTTCTTCAAGCACACCAAATACGGGAGCCCTGGATCCTGGACCCGGAGCCAGATCTACTGACCCATTCATCAGGAGCTTCCCACCCGTCGCTCCTGTCCCTCAGATTAGCAGCTTGGCTGCTCCACTTCCCTTCTTAGCCAGGTCTGATCTTCTTTCTCCTGCGGTGCAGAACATTTTAGTAGCCTCTCATAAAGCTTCTACTACAAAAATTTACACTAGTAAGTGGAAGCGTTTTGTATACTGGGCAACTGCACAACATTTAGATCCCTTGATAGCCCCACTAAACAAAGTTTTAGAGTTCCTATCCATGCTATTTCACCAAGGAGCTTCTACTGCCACCTTGAGGGTTCAGTTGGCTGCTATTTCCAACTTTCATGTAGGGGAGAATGGAGCGCCTATTATGACTCATAGGCTTTGTAAAGCCTTTTTAAAAGGATCCTTTCATCTTAGACCACCAGTCAGGTTTCCTACAGCTCCGTGGAATCTAAACCTCCTCTTATCCCAGCTAATGCTACCACCTTTTGAACCAGCCTCTTCCTGTTCCTTAAAGTACTTGTCCTGGAAAACTCTCTTTAGTAGCTATCATTTCAGCCAGATGAGTGTCAGGACTTCAAGCTCTTTCCATTAAACACCCATATTTAATTTTTCACCCAGATAGGGTATCCTTAAGCACCAACCCCTCTTTTCTTCCCAAGGTTTGTTCAGTCAACAACATTAATCATTCCATTGAACTCCCCACATTTTTCAAAAACCATTCCAATAAGCAGGAATATATGTTGCACAAGTTGGATGTTCATAGACAGCTCAGATTCTATCTAGATAGAACAAAAGATCACAGAAAAGCAGACCAACTCTTTATAGCCTTTGCGGACAACAAAAAGGGCATGGCAGTGACGAAGCGTACTCTCTCCAAATGGCTATCTGATTGTATTAACTTTGTTTATACTGCTACTGATCAAAGTTTGCCCACCAAACCAAAAGGACATTCTACTAGATCAGTCTCCACATCTTTGGCTCATGCGGCCCGCCTACCTTTGGATACTATTTGTGCGGCCGCCACTTGGTCTAAACCACATACGTTCATCACTCATTACAAAGTGGATAGGATTTCCAGGGACAGAACAACCTTTGGTTCCACTGTGCTCAGGAACGTTCTTCCGTGAGTCTCTCAGGGTCACGGAGCTAGGGACGCTACCCAGGTGTAAGAACAAACGGCGAGATTGAACACTCACATAAAGAAGTTATGTCCTTACCGTAACGTTCCATGTGGAGTGTTCATCTCGCCTTTGTTCTTACATTCCCACCCTCAGGTCAGGAAGAACGTCCGGTTTAGAGGTCTGGTTTGGTTCTCCCGCTACTGATTTCTCTCTGTTGTGCTGCTGGTTTCAGTTACGCCCTTGTATGTATGTATGTTTACATTATTGTTGCTGGATCTGGTGTTTTGCAAACTAGATCTGACATAAGGGCAGAGGGAATTGTGGGAGATAGGTTGGTCTCGAGCTTCTTCTCGATGCAGAGCTTTGCTATGCGGCCGACTCGGAGCCGAGGATCGGCTCCGAACCCAGGTGTAAGAACAAAGGCGAGATGAACACTCCACATGGAACGTTATGGTAAGGACATAACTTCTTTTTTTGTCCTTTGTTCAACACCAGAACTATAAGTCATCGAGCCCTTATTGTAGCTAAATACTTTCGATGATGTTCGTGTTTCACTGTTGCAGTCATCACACTAGGGTTATCTGCCTGCAGGTAGCCCTCAGTCGGCCTTAATACCAGAGTCTTAGTATTTGTCAGATGCTGTCGCTTCCATGATGCTAGGTCAGGGTTATAAAAACAGGCAGCAGACACCATTACATCAGTCTTTCTTGCCGAGGAGGAGCCTGAAGCAGAAGCAGTTCGCAAGTGCCGGTTGGCTGCTACCTGAAATTTTCGTTTTTTGAGTTGATAATCCTGAAGTCTTCTAAAGCTAAGTACCCCATTGGGGTCCTTTTTTCTTGCTCTAACCGATGTCAGGAAAAGTTAACAATCGTCTTGCCTGTGGAAAGCAAATACCTCAGAGATTTTCATTCTTACTTCATCACATGTTTAGGCCCAGACAACAACGTCCCTCACTGCCGGTTTTGTGCCTTAACGCCCAAACCATTCTTCGGGCTGTTCTTGTTGCTAAATTCTTTCACTCTTGATCTCCATATTCCGAAATGGCTTCAGTAAGCTATCCGGCTACCGATCTGCAAAAACGTAAGGATAAAGAGACCACATAGGTCCAAAACTGCCAATGATGCTTCCGTTAAGTTAGTTGCCAGTCCGCCAGTACTCCGTGAGAAACACCTTTGCAGCCCCTGATTCCCGATTCTGTGGATTCACAGGCCTCTGCTGAGACCCATTTGAAGTCCAGTATGCCGCATGATTTTTCGACTGTTGAACCAACAGATGTCTCTACCTTGGATGGTTCTGGAGCCATTGTGCAGGCACCGGCTTCTGGGGATGTTTTCTGAGCTACCAATGTTCGAATCAAAAAGACTACTTTTTTAGCCAAAAACTACCAAGATCTTTTGGACCAGAGTACGCACTACACGTAGAAAACAGACTACCAAAGCGTATGCTCAGGCCCCCATGCCACAAAAACAAATGCTTAGAATGGCTGAAGACCTTACAACGCTAATTAGGGGAAGCCAGCCTTCCCCTGCTAAGAGACAAAGAAGTTACCTTCAGATTCTACAGACCAGGAGTATGACTACTCTGACCTTTCTGATTATCAGGACATGCCCTTAGCCTATGAGCGTTCAGATGCAGAGGAATCCATTCCTTCTGCCTCCCCTCCAGAGGATTTTTCTTGTGGTGAAACCTTGCATACTTTGAGAGCATTTCCATTGGGAATGCCAAAACTATCCTCAGTCCAGTGAGAGACTTGGAATTTTTAGAGCTACCTCAGCACAGACCTTTAGCTATTCTCAGTGTTAGATGTGGATGATGATTTCTTGGAATCCAGTCTTAGTACAGACACCTTACCTCCTGCCCCTAGTAAACCGGACAGGTACTACAGAGTACCTGATTCCCACAAGTTTCTTTAAGAATCATACTGCTGATCCAGAGATAATTTCCCAGGGACCTAAAGTTAAGGCTATACAGCCAAAAAATCCTACCCCTTCGGACAGGATTCCAGAGCTATATAGACAGATGGGGTAAGAAGGTATATACCTCTAAAACTCTTGCTATCAGGGCATTGAATTGCCCGATATTCGTGTTACACTGCTGCAGTCATCACAATTGGGTTATCTGTCATCAGGCGGTCCCGCAGTCGGCCCGAGTTCCAAAGTCTTGGTCCGGCTTCGATTGCTGTCGCTTCTTCCCTGACGTCAGTGCGACGGGTATAAAAGAGGCAGCCAACGCCATTTTCTTCAGTCTTTCTTGCCGCGCAATGCCCGAAGCAGAAGCAGTTCGCAAGTGTCGGTCGGCCGACTCCTGAGATTTTCAAATCGAATTTCAGACCGAAGTCTTCAATAAGGCCAAGTACCCCGTTGGGGAACCTTTTCTTGCCGCAGTCCTATGTCAGAAAGTTAATTGCATTTCTTGTGGGAAGCAAATACCTCATAAGGATTTTCATTCTTATTGTATCCCTTGCCTAGGCCCAGCCCACAATATCACAGGTTGTCTGTTTTGTGCTAGGTTTAACAAACAAACTATTAAACGTCTGTTTGATTTCGCCCGACATTATTTTGGTAGAAAATTTAATTATACCATGCCGTTGGAACAACTGACGACCGGGATGCATAAAAAGCACAAAAGTAAGGACAGGCAGCCGAGACACAAACCAGACACAAACCAGACACCAAGGCCTGTGCTAGGCCATTTGCCGGTTCTCCAGTTTTCAGTGAGGTGCCTACGCAGCCCCTGACGACCGCTGATTTAGAACCCCAGCCTGCATCCGACTCCCAAGCAGAGATTGCAGGGCCTCCAGAGCCTTTATCTTTAGGCCCTTCCGACTCCGTGGCTGAAGGGGATCCCGGTGCAGTTGAAAGGCAGTCAGTTGCTGAAGGTGTCTTCAGACCGACTACACTTACTATTAAATCCTATGCAAAACTGAAAACTCCACTAAAAGTAATGAAGCCTGTACAGCAGTCTCCAGTGCAAGGCCCCATCCCCCCACCTGACAAAAGGCCTAGACAGGAGGAGGACTACACTTCATCTGACCAGGTTTCTATTTCCTCAGATTCTTCTGAGGAACAGGAGTACTCTTCTCCCCCTTATGAAGACTCTGATGCTGAAGAGTCTCCATCATCTCCCTCTACATACCATGAGGGAACATTTCCACTGGGAAGGAAAACTTGCACTTTTTGCAGACAATTGGCACATCATCACAAAAGACAAATGGGTCCTAAATATTGTAACTCAAGGATACAGGTTCCACTTTCACACTTTACCAAGGGTAAAAGGAATGCCAAACCTGCCATTCAACAGGTTCCTACACAGGAGCAAGGACAGGGATTTTACTCTAGACTGGTTCCCAGAAAGGACAAAGCCTGGAGACCCATTCTGGACCTTTCAATTCTAAACACATACCTGGAAGTACCCAAATTCAAGATGCTCACACTACAGCAACTTCCCATGCTGGGCAAGAAGGCATAGCTAGTAACATTGGACCTCAAGAAGGCATACTTGCATGTTCCTATCAGACAAAATTGCAGAAGATACCTTCGATTTTATAGCAGGTACAACTCATTACCAATTCTCTGCACTGTTCTTTGGCTTATCTACTGCGCCCAGGGTCTTCACAAAATGCCTGGTACCAGTAATTGCATACTGCAGACAAAGAGGAATCCAAATACATCCATACCTGGACGACTGCCTTATTCAAGCAGACAGCAAGGACATTCTTTTAAAACATCTGGCGTTTGTAAAACACCTACTAAGTTGCCTAGGGTACACAGTAAACAGAAGTCAAAACTAGTGCCCTCACAAGACATAATATTCCTGGGTGCCAGCTTAAATACAACGGCCCAGATGGCTTATCTCACGCCAGACAAGCAAGGACAACTGACTCAATACTTCAAAATGATGGCAACAAAGACCAAACTCCCTGCAAGAAAAATTCTGCAGGCCTTAGGATTCATGGCATCTTGCATACTACTAATTCCATATGCCAAACTGCATATGAGGAAATTACAATGGTACCTGAAAAGCGTATGGTCTCAGCACAGCCACAGCTTGGAAACAATACCACTCATTCCCCGTCTTCAACAGGAGTTTTTATGGTGGGCTCAGGCATGTCACCTCAACAAGGGTCAGCCTTTCCCCCTACCCACAGCCAGGCAAACAATAACAGATTCATCAGATTATGCCTGGGGAGCACACATGGCAGGACAGTGTATTCAGGGCAAATGGTCTGCAGATCAAATGCATCTCCACATCAATCAAAAAGAGATGCTAGCTGTACAAAATGCCCTAACAGCTTTCAAGGACCTCCTACATCCAGGACAACTTCTAATAAAGACGGACAGCACCACAGTGATGTGGTACATAAACAAGGGGGCACACATTCCTACCCCCTATGCAGGCAAGCAGTGACCTTGTGGAACACAGCACTGACCTACCAAGTTCAACTACAAGCACAATTCCTGCCAGGAAAGAAAAATACAGTGGCAGACGAACTAAGAAGAAATATCATGGATCCTCACGAGTGGAAACTAGACCCACAAGTATTCACAATGATAACTCAAAAATGGGGGAGCCCAGACATAGTTTTGGTGGGAGGCAAACAGATTATCAACTGTGAAAGTTTTGCACAAGGACATACCACACACTAGCTTGGAAAGTGGACACCCTCTCATTCAGTTGGAAAACACTAACAGTGTATTCCTTTCCTCCACTACCTCTTCTGGCAAAGGTGCTGCTAAAAGCCAGATTAGAGAGGCCACAGATGATACTCATTGCTCCAGACTGGCCACGCCAACACTGGTATCCAATGTTAAGGAACATGGCTCAAGGCCCACCATGGATTTTACCTCATATTCCTCACCTGCTAACTCAGCAAAACAATCCGATTCTACACAGCCAGCTCAAGACTTTAAATCTGGCTGCATGGCAGATTATCTAAACAACCAGTCAACACTTCTCTCTATGGCTGTTATGGATGTCTTTCTGGAGGCCAGGAGACCCAGCACCAGGAAAGCCTACTCAGACAAATGGAAAAGATTCTGCGCTTGGAACCAGGCTAAAGGCCAAAATCCTCTTGACCCAAATATTCCTCAGATTCTGCAATATTTAACTGAGATGTTGCACAAAGGCCTTTTTTTCATCTATAAAGATCCACGCTTCAGCTATTTCAGCTCATTACAACACGGATCCTCCTATTGTTTCACATCCATTATTAAGACAGTACCTCAGAGGGGCTAAGAACATAAGACCGCCCCGAAGAGCACCAACACCAACTTGAGATCTCAGTTTTGTTTTGGAAAAACTTACACTACCGCCCTTCGAGCCAGCTTTTTCAGCTGATTTACAAATTTTATCATGGAAAACTGCCCTGCTGCTAGCAATAAGTTCAGCACGAAGAGTCTCAGAGCTACAGGCCCTAATGGCAGTGGAGCCTTTCATCATTTTTCATCAAGACATTCTCTTTATGAACTAACCCTTCCTTTATGCCAAAGGTAGTATCCAGTGTGGCTCTAAACCAAACCATTCATTTACCCACTGTTTATCCAAACCCCCAGAATAAAGGGGAAAGGCACCTACACTCTTTGGACATTCACAGACAGTTACGTTTCTGCTTGGATAAAACAAAGGTTTTCAGAAAATCTGATCTGCTCTTTGTATCCTATGCTGCAGGATATCAAAGCCTATATCAAAACATCCAATTTCAAAATGGATAGGACATGGTGTCACACCATGGGAAACCTGTACCTGGTAACATTAGGCCTCATTCCACCAGGGCTACAGCAATATCAGCAGCCTTCCTCAGAGGGGTACCAACCAAGGATATTTTGGAAGCTGCAACTTGGAGTTCAGTGCACACCTTCACCAAGCACTACCACTTACCTCTATACTCAAAAACCAGAGCTGGCTTTGCCACTGCAGTTTTGCAGGGCCTACTAACTTCTCCAAACCCTGTTTAGTACCATCCGCCCAGAAGTGTGATGACTGCAGCAGTGTAACACGATGAACATAGTACAGCTTTGTACCTACCATAAATGTAGATGTCAGAGTGTTCACACTGCTGCAGTCCAGGTTACCCTCCCACCTTCTCTTCTTACCTGGGTTTTATCTATAGCTCCCTGTGTATACAATCTCTAAGATGTATTTCTATATGGTGTATTTGCTTACAGCTGTAGCTATTGTTTTCTACTTGTGTAATTTACTTAGAATTATGTATTGCCTTTCTATTTGGGGGCACCTGACATCTGGGGCAAGAATAACTGAAGAAAATGGCGTCTGCTGCCTCTTTTATACCCCTGTCGCACTGACGTCAGGGAAGAAGTGACAGCAACCGACGCCGGACCAAGACTTTGGAACTCTGGCCGACTGCGGGAATGCCTGATGTCAGATAACCCAAGTGTGATGACTGCAGCAGTGTGAACACTCTAACATCTATATTAATGGTAGGTACAAAACTGTACTTTTCACATGCTGAACTACCAGCAACATATTATGGATCTCATTAAACAAAAAATGGTAAAATTTCCAGATTGTGCAGAAAATAAAGATTTGCAAGAGCTTATGCATTCTGCAAACCAAGTTAGTAAGCATAATTTGCAGTGTGGTTTTGATGCCCTAGAAGCATCTTGCAGGGCTGCATTCACTGGCTTTGTACTGAGAAGACATGCTTGGCTGAAGGAGCCGACCTTGCCAGATCATGTCAAATCCAAATTACTAGACTCTCCTTTAAATAAGAATGTTTTTTTCTGCACCAAAAGCAGAAGTAGCTCTTATTTTATTTATTTATTTATTTTATTTTACATTTGTTAACCGGGCTAGTCTAACTGGATATATTTCCATTTTCAGCAGAGGCCCGGGGAGAAAAGCTCCACATAGAGACAAAAAGTTACATAGTATGCAGAAATTGGCAGAATAAAATGTGGTGGGAATAGACAATATACAGTATTACATCATAAGATTCAACATTCATGACATAAAAATGGACAACTTATTTAACATTATTTAACATTTTAAGACATAAAAAGAAAGTATAAAAAGAAGGACATTAACAGAAAAAAAAGTAAGCAGATTAGATAAATTTATAAACTGTCAGCAATAAGAAACGTTACCATATGGAGGAAAGGATAGTTGAGAGGTAACCCTTATAAAGTGGAGGTAGTATACCTTTGAAGTAAATAGAAGGTGAAAGGAGAGGGAGAGAGAAGAAGAGAGGAAACTGTGGAAGTTAGTCGGGGTTAAAGCAGGGACATAACCAGAGATTTTTAAGGTAAATTCTAAGTTTGTTTAAAAAGAACAGGAGATGGAATAGAAGTAAGTTCAATAGGAAGTTGATTCCAGTAATTTACCAATGGTGTTGGAGAAGAGGGAGTCACCAGCAAGGTTATTGGATTTAAAGTTACTAGGAATTTGCTTGAGGAGCGAAGTGAATTAAGGTTAGAGTAAGGGGTAAAAAGGTTGGAAAGTACAGGTGTGTTAGTAGGTTGATAGAAAGCTCTTTGGACGAAGGTGAGTTGGGAAAGAAGCAACATGTTTAATTCAAGCCAGTGAAGTTGCTGTAGGTTCAGACAGTGGTGAGTTCTGAATTGATTACCAGTAACAAATCTAGCTATACTATTGTAAGTGTTAGACAGTTTAGAGAGATTATTTTTCTTCAGGTTAGTATAAATAGGTGAGGCATAGAGAAGAGTGGAAATAAGATGAGTGGGCAAGAGTAACTTTGGCTGTAGGGGTTAAGAATGTTTTAATTCTGTAGAGGGAGCCCAATTTCCTGTTTACAGTTTTAATGGTATTATTGATGTGACAATCAAAGGTAAGATTGTTGTCAATCATGACACCTAGCAGCTTGGTAGTAGAGTCGGCTGATATAAAGGTGCCATTAATAGATGAGATAGAGAAGTCTAATGTGGGGGACCTAGTAGTGGGTTTAAAGAGGAGGAGTTTAGTTTTTTTAGCATTTAAAAGTAGGCAGCGTTTTAAGAACCATGCCTCAACTGTGTGGAATACATTTTGAGTAATAGTTTGAAGCTCTGAGATGGTTTTTAGCAGAACAAATAAGTGTGGAGTCATCAGCGTATTGTATGCATGTAGCTTGGGGAATAGCTACTTGTAAGTCATTTATAAATAGGGAGAATAGAAGAGGTCCACGAATAGAGCCTTGTGGGACACCAAGAGAAATTGGGAGAAGAGAGGAGAGTTTATCCCAGAGGACTGCCTGTTTCCTGTTAGTGAGATAGGAAGTAAACCAGTGGATAGCCTTTGGTTCTAAGGCAAGAGATTCCAGGATTTTTATGAGGAGGGGGTGGTTGACCATATCAAAGGCTTTGGACAGGTCAATAAAGAGTGCTGAAGATAGGATATTATTATTGCGTTTTTTGTTTATAAAGTCAGTAAAGGAAAGGCGGGCGGTGGTAGTACTATGAAAAGGCCTAAAGCCGTGTTGACAGTTGGTTAAAATGTTATTTTTAGTTAAGTGATTCATTAACTGATAGTGAACACATTTTTCCATGATTTTTGCTAGTGGAGACAGGAGGGCTATAGGCCTGTAATTAGAGTATTCATTGGAGTTTCCTCCTTTATGTAAGGGTATGATGTGCGAGATTTTCCAAATATCAGGTTTGGTTTCTTCATTAATAGTTCTGTTAAGAATGGATATGGGACAGGCTATTTCATTAGCTGCTTTTTGGAGGAATTCAGATGGAAGTTGGTCAGCAGATGGGGTACATGGTTTAAGTTTTTGGATGCATTTTTGGATAAAGGTGGTGGAGATGGGTTGCACTATGAAGGTTGGTTGATTAGAAGATGCAAGATCAGGGATGCTAGAATTGTCAATGGAAAGGTGAGAGGCTAATGAATTGATAGCATCAGTAAAGAAGGAGTTGAAAGCATTGGCAGTTTCATGGGAAGAATTATTTTCAGACCCAGAGGGAGAGGGAGTGGTAGTCTGTCCAGGGTGAAGAAATCTATTTAAGGTTGACCAGAATTTTTGGGGATTATTGTGATTCATTTGCTGGAGGTTACTGTAGTTTTTTTTGTCTGACAGAATAGCTTTTTTGGTACTGTAAATTACCTCTTAAAAAGAGGGAAGAAAAAGCTAAATCTATGCAAACTGTTAAAGAATTCTTACAGGTGCAACCACCTCGATTCAGTAGGCATTACCCTTAAAAACACTGGTCCTTTCCAGCCCCCTCCAGTCCTTCCCAACAACGACCCAGGGGAAATGGACCACCCAGACTACAGTCTCAGGATATGCAGCGATCTAAGCAATGGAGTGTTCCTACCCCTAAAACAGGGAGTGGTAAGCCACCTCCCTATGAAAAAAGTTCACAATGACTTCTCAACTCTACCTCCCAGCCCTGCCCAATTGCTTGTGCCCCTAGAAGGAAACTTGCCATTCACGCAGAAAACTGGATGTCCATCACTTAGGACCGATGGGTTCTCAACATTGTATCCCAGGGGTACAAATTTTATTTCCATTCATTGCCATCTCTAACCGGGTTTCCAGACCTTCCTCCAAACCAGTGGGCAGAGGCTCAAAACCAAGTACTTTCCCTGCTCAACATCAGAGTTATTCAGCCAGTTCCAGTAGAACAAAGGGGTCAGGGTTTCTACTCCAGACTCTTCCTGGTACACAGGAAAGAGGGCTCTTGGCGCCCAATCCTTAATCTTTCAATTTTCAACACCTTCCTGTTGATCCCAATATTCAAGATGCTTACCGTGCAACAGCTTATTCCTATGCTAGCCAAGGATGCCTGGTTTGTCACCCTAGACTTAAAAGAAGCTTATCTGCACATCCCCATCAGGGAGTCATGCAGGAAATATCTACGTTTCTGGGCAGGATCTATGCATTCAGTTCTCTGCACTTCCCTTTGGCTTTTCTACTGCACCCAGGGTATTCACAAAATGACTTGCTCCAGCCATTGCATACTGCAGGCAGAGAAATATCCAAATTTGCCCGTGCTTGGACGACTGCTTGATTCAGGCGGACAGCCCTGAATTGCTGCTTCAGCACCTGGCATTTGTAAAAAAAAAACCTTCTGACTTCACTGGGATACACCATCAACGAAAAGATATCACAACTGGTGCCCAGTCAAAAGATTGTATTCTTGGGAGCAAGCTTGGACACAACTTCCCAGATGGCATTTCTCACTTCAGAAAAACAGGTCTGACAGACTACTTAAAGCAAATGGACACCAGAACCCAGCTAACAGCAAGAAAAATGCTACAAGCCCTAGGATCCATAGCCTCATGTAGTCTGCTAATTCCATATGCAAGACTACATATGAGGAAACTTCAGTGGTACTTAAGCCTTTGGTGCCAACATTCTCAGGACCTGGAAACAGTTGTTCCTATCATACCTTGTCTGAGGGCAGAGTTCCTTTGGTGGACAGAAGTGTGCAACCACAACAAGGGACTGCATTTCACTCTACCCCTCGCCACCCAAATCCTGACCACAGATGCATCAGACTATGCATGGGGGGCCCGCATGGCTGGCAGATACATTCAGGGCCAGTGGAGCCCAAGCCAAATTCTCCTGCGCATAAACCAAAAGGAGACGCTAGCTGTACAGAATGCTTTGACAGCTTTCAGATAGCTAATCCTTACAGGACAACTGCTGATTAAAAACAGACAACACCACAGTTGTGGTACATAAGCAGGGGGGAACCCATTCTTACCCGCTCTGCAGGTTAGCCAGGACACTCTGGAGCACAGCTTTGGACAACCAAGTCCATGTACAAGTTCAATTCCTGCCTGGCAAACAAAATTCACTGGCAGATGGCTTAAGCAGAAATCTCCTAGACCCACACGAGTGGAAATTGGAGCCCAGCATCTTTAACCTTCTGATCCAGAGGAGGAGGACCCCAGAGGTGGATCTCTTTGACTCCCCCCACAAAAACCAGTTAAGCAAATACTGCACCAGGAACCCTCACAGCAGGGCCTGGAAGGAGGATGCCTTATCCTTTCAATGGGAAACCTCTTAATCTCTGCCTTTCCCCCTCTGCCTCTTCTTTCAAGAGTACTACAAAAGATGATAGAAGACAGGCCAAGGACAATTCTGATTGCCCCGGACTGACTACGCCAGCACTGTTACCCATTCCTGCGCTGCCTGACAGTGACACCCTGGCACCTACAACAGACCCTTACCCTGCTGTCACAGCAGGAGGGACAGATTTTGCATCCGCAGTTGCAAACACTAAATCTTCCTTGCAGCCTGGCATATTCCTTGAATACTCCACCAGCAACCCTAAGTAAACAGGTGCTGGACATCATTCTTGAAGCCAGAAGGTCTAGTACTAGGAAATCCTATGCAGAAAAGTGGAAAAGATACTGTTCTTGGATTCAGTCTAACAGAAAGGACACAGCTGTGCCCTCCTTACCTCTAATCCTGGGTTACCTAGCAGAGCTACTCCACAGAGGCCTATCCTTCTCCATTAAGATTCATGCCTCTGCCATTTCGGCTCATTACAATATTGAGCCCACCTCTATTTTCTCACCCTCTCAAACAGTTCCTTAGAGGGGCTAACAACTTAAGGCCCCCCAAGTAGAGCACCCACCCCTGCTTGGGACCTGAACTTTGTACTGGAAAAGCTCATATTTCCCCCTTTTGAACTTGCTGCTTCAGCAGAGTTAAAATTCTTTTCTTGGAAAACAGCCTTGCTTCTAGCAGTCACTTCAGATAGAAGAGTGTCGGAGCTACAGGCACTGATGGCTGTGGAACCCTTTATTATCTTCCATGCTGACAGGGCTTCCCTCAGGACTAACCTGTCCTTTATGCCCAAGATGGTGTCCAATGTGGCCCTAAACCAATCCATCCATTTGCTTATCTTCTCCCGTAACCCTCAGAATAAAGGGGAAAGGATCTTGTTCTTTTTGGACATGCACAGACAGCTCAGGTTCTACCTTGAAAAGGACTAAGCCTTTCAGAAAATCTGACCATCTGCTAGTCAGCTTTGCAACAAGGGCAGAGGGCAAGGCCATTTCTAAACTATTACCAAATGGATAGCACACTGCATCCATTTTTGCTACAAGCACCATGGAAAACCAACCCCTCAGAGAATAAGAACACATTCCACTAGGGCTACTTCTATCTCTACAGCATTCCTCAGGGGAGTCCCTACCAGGGACATTCTGGAAGCTGCAACCTGGAGTTCTGTACACCCCTTCACCAGGCATTTACCACTTGCCTATCTTTTCCAAGTCCAGGGCAGGATTTGTTACAGCAGTCTTGCAGGGCCTACTAGCTAGCCCTAACTCTTCTTGACTGCCTCCACCCTTCCTCCGCTTTGGGAATCAACCCAAGTCTGATGACGTGAACAGTGAATACACTCTAACTTCTACATTTATGCTAAGTGTACACAACTGTATTTTCTAAACAGTGGGCCTTTCCTACACCCAGCAGACAGGTCCAAAGTAAACCCCACAGGGACAGGACATCCAGGCCCCATCCCAGGGCCAGCAAATAATGGACCACTTTAGTCTCCAAGGCAGGGAGTTCTAAGCCAAGCGTCTATGGTAAGCAGTCACAAGGACTCTCCCTCCTCCCTCTGCCCTCCTTTCACTCACGTAAAACCAGGAGAAAGGCTCACCCTCTTCAAGGACAATTGGGTCTCTATAACCAAGGACCAATGGGTAGTAAAAAAATCATTTTTCAGGGATACAGATTATCCTTCAGCAAACTCCGAATTCTAAGAGGGTACCCAGACCTCTCCCCAAACCTTGGGCAGAGGCATTAAAACAGGTGAAAACCCTAATCTCCCAGGGAGTAGTAGAACCTGTCCCTCCAGAAAACGGGAAAAGGTTTTTACTTCATACTATTCCTTGTTCCCAGAAAAGAGGGCACTTGGAGCCTCATCCTGGATCTAGCCAAAGTAAACACCGCCTTGGTGGTACCCAGATTCAAAATGCTAACCTTGCAGCAGCTCCTGCCTATGCTTGCTCAAAATGCCTGTCTGGTGACACTAGACTTAAAAGATGCCTAACTACACATCCCCATCAGGGAATCATGCAGAAAATTCCTGTGCTTCAAAGCAGGCAATCAGCACGTTCAGATGTTTGTGTTTCACTGTTGCAGTCATTACATTTGGGTAATCTGCTGGTAGGTTGCCCTCAGTCTGCCTGAATTCCAAAGTCTTTGGTACTGCGTCTGTTGCGGTTTCCTCTTCCATGACATCAGGGGTATAAAACCGGCAGCTGACGCCATTTTCTTTAGTCTTTCTTGCGCGGTGCCTGAAGCAGAAGCAGTTCGCAAGTGCCAGTGGGCCGACTCCTGAAATTTTCGAATTCGAGTTTCAGAACCGAAGTCTTCACTAAAGCAAAGTACCCCGTTGGGGAAACTTTTTTTTTCTTGCTCCCTACCGATGTCAGTAAAAGTTAATAATTGCATTACTTGTGGGAAGCAAATACCTCAAGGATTTCCATTTATACTGTTTTCCTTGCCTAGGCCCTGATCATAACGTGCCTAGCTGTTGGTTTTATGCTAGATTTAACCAACGCAGTATTAAGCGTCTGTATATCTGCTTCAAAATATTTTGGAAACAGATTTAACTATCCTGAAATGTCGTCGGATAGCAGTCGGACTACCGGAGTTTACAAAAAAGCACAAAGAAAATGACAGAGACAGACCGTCTAGGTCGCTTCTCCTAAGCCAGTCGCTGGTTCGCCTGTACTCGGTGAGGTGCTTTCGCAGCCTCTGATACCCGCTACTTTCGAGTCGCAGGCCTCTACAGAGACCCATGTGGAGTCTGGCACGCCGCGAGATTCTCAAAGTATTGTACCTGCGGATGTCTCTTCTTCGGATGGGTTCGGAGCTGCTGAGCAGGCAAAGGCTTCTGAGGGTGTCTTCAGGCCACAGCATTTCTATATAAAACTGACATCAGCTTCAAAAACAAAGGCAAAAGCATCTTCTAAAGCTAAAAACCAATGCATGAGCCACGTGCACAGGCCTCTATGCCCAAAAAGCAGATGATCAAAATGGCTGAAGACCTAATTACCTTGATCAGGGGGTTCCCAACCCCCTCCTGATAAGAGGCCTAGGCAAGACACTGATTATGAATCTTCAGATCAGGTTTCTGTTTCTTCGGATTCCTCTTCTGATCAGGAATTTTCTTTACCAGCCTATGAGGATTCTGATGCAGAGGAATCTATCCCATATGCATCTCCTCCTGAAGATTATTCCTTAGGAGAAACCTTGGAGACTTTGAGGGAGCATTTTCACTGGGAGAGTCAAGATTTCTCAATCAAAGAGGCTTAGGGATTTCCTTCTCCCTCAGCATAGGCTTTTAGCCATACTTACTGTTTTAGACGTTGTGGATGATGTGTTTTTGGAGTTGAGCTTGACTCCAGACTCTTTACCTCTGTCTTCAAAGCAGGCTACATGCACAATCAGTTATCTGCACTGCCCTTTGGCTTATCTACTGCTCCGAGTATTCAAATGCTTAGCCCCGGCTATAGCTTTCTGCAGACAGAGAATTCTACAGATTTACCCTTAACTGGATGACTGCCTCATTCAGGTGAACAATAGTGAAAAGTTGCTACTGGACTTTCCCTTTGTCAAAAAACTCCTATCTTCCCTAGGGTTCACAATCAACAAGAAAAAAAATCAAAGCAAAACCCCACCAGAAAGTTTTCCTGGGAGCTGTGCTAGACACAGCAACCCTACTGGCCTTCCTATCCCCAGAAAAGCAGTTTCCTGCCTCTATGCTTCACCCAGCTGGCTTCCAGAAGTCACCTCACTGCAAGGAACTTCCTGCAAGCCCTGCAATACATGGTGTCTTGCATCCTCCTCATCTGTCTCGCCAGGCTTCAGATGAGAAAAATTCAGTGGTACTTAAAGAACCTTTGGTGTTAGCACTCTGTCCCTAGAGACCACCCTCCCACTGATACCTTCCTTAAAGGGCAAATTTCTCTGGTGGGCAGAGGCCTGTGCCATGAACAAGGGTCTTTCCTTCATCCTCTGCCCTTCCGGCCAGACCATCACAACCAACGCCTCGTATAGCTTGGGGCACTCACCAAGCAGGCAGATGTTCCCAAGGCCTTTGGAATGCCCAGCAACTCCACTTGCACATCACCCAGAAAGAAATGATGGCAGTGCAAAACGTTCTGACTTCTTCCAACCCCATCTCGGGCCAGGGGTGGTCCTTATAAAAATGGACACCACCACAGTAATGTGGTAGTCAACAAGCAGAAGGGCACCAAGTCTTACCCCCTGTGCAGGTTGGATGATTCTGTGGCTTACGGCCACGTCCATGGGGCTACATGCAATTGCTCAGTGCTTACAGGGATTAGCAACACACTGGCAGACTACCTAAGCGGAAACTTACTGAACCCCCACGAATGGCGGCTTCCCAGAGAAATCTTTCTGCAAATCACCCAGGAGCGGAGGACCCCCGAAGTGGACCTTTTGCCTCGTACCTCAACCACCAGCTGCACAAGTTTTGCACTAGGGAGCATCACTTCCTAACATTGAAGGTGGATGCCTTGACCTTCCCCTGGAGCTCTCTCTTTGTGTATGCATACCCTCCTCTGCCCCTTCTTCCCAGGGTTCTGATCAAAATAAGAGAGGAGAGACCAAAGGCCATCCTCATTGCTCCAGATTGGCCTAGACAACATTGATGTTCATAGTGTTACACTGCTGCAGTCATCACACTTGGGTTATCCTGCCGTCAGGCGGTCCCGCAGTTGGCCAGAGTTCCAAAATCTTGGTCTGGCGTCGGTTGCTGTCGCTTCTTCCCTGACGTCAGTGCGCCAGGGGTATACAAGATGCATCCGACGCCATTTTCTTCAGTCTTGCTTGCCGTGCGGTGCTCGAAGCAGAAGCAGTTCACAAGTGCCGGTCGGCCGACTCCTGAGATTTTCGAAGTTGAATTTCAGATCCGAAGTCTACAATAAAGCTAAGTACCCCATTGGGGAAACTTTTTTTCTTGCCTCAGACCGATGTCAGAAAAAGTTAATAATTGCATTTCTTGTGGGAAGCAAATACCTCATAAGGACTTCCACTTTTACTGTATTCCATGCCTAGGCCCTGATCACGACGTCATTAGTCGGTTTTGTGCTAGATTTAACAAACGCGCTATAAAAAGACGTTTTGATTTCGCTTTGCACTACTTTGGCCGAAGGTTCAATTATACTATGCCGTCGGATCAACAGACGACCGCAATTCCAAAAAAATGCAAAGACATGGATAAAGACAGGCACCCGAGGTCCAAAACAGATGACAAAACCTCTTCTAGGCCAGATGCCGGTTCTCAGTGAGGCGCTTTCGCAGCCCCTGACACCCGCTACCTCAGAGCCACAGGCTGCCTCCGACTCCCACATGAAGACAACTAGGCCTCTGGAAACTCAAGGTATTGGGCCTACGGAAACTAATCCCTCAGATGGGTCCGGAGCCGCTTAGTAGGCACCGGCTTCTGAGGGTGTTTTCAGACCTTCACAACTAAATCAACAGCCAAGACAAAGGTACCATTAAAGACAAAGAAACAAGTACAGCATTCACCTGGGCAGTCCTCCATGCCTAAGAAACAGATGCTTAAAATGGCCGAAGACCTCATTACTCTAATCAGGGGTTCCTATCCCCCTCCTGAGAAAAGGCCTAGGCAGGATGCAGACTGACTCCTCTGATCAGG
The DNA here is from genome assembly GCF_019279795.1 of Protopterus annectens. Taxonomy (NCBI): domain Eukaryota; kingdom Metazoa; phylum Chordata; order Ceratodontiformes; family Protopteridae; genus Protopterus; species Protopterus annectens. The sequence goes on along the minus strand of NC_056733.1, from coordinate 952,872,605 downwards.
TTTCCATTCCCTCTGATTCCTCTTCAGACCAGGGATACTCCTTACCCCCCTATGAGGACTCTGATGCTGAGGAATCTATCCCTTCAGCCTCTCCTCCTGAGGATTACTCTTTTGGGGAAACTTTACATACTGAGGGAACATTTCCATTGGCAAAGTCAGGAATACTCAGAATCCAAGAAAAGGCTCAGGAATTTCCTCTTATTGCCTCAGCACAGGCCCCTGGCTATTCCGCCTGTACTAGACATTGTGGATGATGTATTCTCTGAATCCAGCTTATCTCCTGACTCTTTGCCCCCTGCTCCAGCCAAGCCAGATAGGTATAGAGTCCGACTCTCTCAAGTTTCAGTACAAAAACCCTTCTGCTGATCCAGAAACTATTTCCCAGGGTTCAAAAGGGGTTAAGACCTCCATTGCAAAAAATCCAGTACCCTCTGACAGATTCCAGCGCTTTGGATAGATGGGGGAAGAAAGTATACACGTCTGCAACTTTAGCAGTAAGAGCTTTAAATTGCCAATTTCACATGCTTAAGTATCAACAATATTTAATGGCTCAGTTAAAACAGAAAATGCTTGCTAGCTCAGAAGCTCCTGATTGTAAAGAAATGCAGGATTTATTGCATGCAGTTGAACAGGTGGGAAAACGTACTCTGCAATGTGGTTTTGATTCTTTAGAGGCCTCTTGTAGAGCCGCAGTTACAGGTTCTGTTATTCGAAGACATGCTTGGTTAAAAGAGCAGAGTTTACCTGAACATGTTAAGGCAAAGTTATTGGATGCTCCTTTACAACATGATACATTGTTTGGTGTTAAGGCAGAAGAGGTGTTAAAGAAAATGGAGGATAAAGCTAAATCTATGCAAACAGTTAAGCATTTCTTACAGGTACAGCCAACTCGGTTTAGTAGAAACTGGCCAACAAAAAATTGGTCCTTTCCAGTGTCAGACAGGCCACAGAGAGAGGCAGATACAGACGCCTAAGAGGCAGATCTCAACCCCAAGGCTCAGACGACAGTGGGGCACCTCAACCCCAAAAGGAGGTGAAGACCCCAAAAGGAGGTGAGGACCAGCCTCAACCTTACAGGAAACAGTCACAATGACTTTCCCTTGCGTACGCCAAGCACGTCCCTTCTGGAAGCCCCCTTAGGGGGAAAACTAGCACTTTTTTTCTCAAAACTGGCAAACAATCACCCAAGACAAATGGGTCCTGAATATTGTCTCAAGGTTACAGGTTCCACTTCCATACTTTACCAAAGCTAAAAGGAATGCCAGACCTGCCACAAAACCAATGGGCAGAGGCACAAAAACAAATTTCAGCTCTCATGGACGTGAGAGCTATACAAAACGTACCACAACAGGAACAAGGACAAGGATTTTATTCAAGACTCTTCCTGGTCCCCAGAAAGGACAAAGCCTCGAGGCCTGTACTGGACCTTTCAATTCTGAATACTTACCTGGATATTCCGAAATTCAAAATGTTGACATTACAGCAGCTTCTACCCATGCTGGGCAAGAAGGCTTGGCTTGTTAGTCTGGACCTCAGAGGCATACCTGCATGTCCCCATCATACAAAATTGCAGAAGATACCTCCGATTCAAAGCTGGTACAATGCACTACTCTGCACTGCCCTTTGGCTTATCTGCTGCGCCCAGGGTCTTCACAAAGTGCCTGGCACCAGTAATTGCATTTTGCAGACAAAAAGGAATTCAAATATATCCATACCTGGACGACTGCCTCATTCAAGCAGAGACAAATGACATTCTTCTACAGCATCTGGCGTTTGTGAAAAGGTTGCTAATTTCTCTAGGGTACACAGTAAACGAAAAGAAGTCAAAACTAGTGCCCTCACAACAGATTACATTCCTGGGTGCCAGCTTAAATGCAATGGCCCAGATGGCTTACCTCACGCCAGACAAACAAGTGCAACTAACTCAATATTTTCAACTACTTGCAAAAACGTCCCATCTCCCTGCAAGAAAGATTCTGCAGGCCCTGGGATTCATGGCATCCTGCATACTACTAATACCATATGCCAGACTGCATATGAGGAAATTACAATGGTACCTAAAAGGTGTTTGGACTCAGCATTCTCGCAGTCTAGAAGCAGTAATTCCAATAATTCCCTGCCTACAACAGGAGTTTCGATGGTGGGCACAGGCTTGTCAACTAAACAAGGGTCAGCCTTTTACCCAACCCACAGCCAGGCAAACTCTAACAGATGCTTCGGATTACGCCTGGGGAGTACACATGGCAGGAACATGCATTCAGGGCAAGTGGACCACAGACCAGATGCATCTTCACATCAATCAGAGATGTTGGCTGTTCAAAATGCCCTAACAGCTTTCAAGGACCTTCTACACCCAGGACAACTATTACTAAAGACAGACAACACCACAGTAATGTGGTACATAAACAAGGGGGCACTCACTCTTATCCCCTATGCAGGCAAGCCATGACCTTGTGGAACACAGCTCTAACATACCAAGTTCACCTGCAAGCACATTTCCTGCCAGGAAAGAAAGATACTCTGGCAGACGACCTAAGCAGAAATATCATGGACCCTCACGAATGGAAATTGAACCCACAAATCTTCAACATGACACAAAAATGGGGATGCCCAGACATAGATCTTTTTGCCTCCCCTCTGAATTGCTAACTATAAAAATTCTGCACAAGGACTTATCACAAACAAGCATGGAAAGTGGATGCTCTTCTGTTCAGCTGGAAAAACCTAAAAGTCTATGCCTTCCTACCACTGCCTCTCCTTTCAAAGGTACTCCTAAAAGCCAGACAAGAAAAACCACAGATGATCCTGATCGCTCCAGACTGGCCACGCCAGCACTGGTACCCTATCTTAAGGAACTTGGCTCAGGGCCCACCATGGATTTTGCCCCAAATTCCACACCTTCTGACTCAACAAAACAATCTGATCCTGCACGATCAGCTCAGAACCCTAAACCACCTGGCTGCATGGCAGATACGTTAGTCAAACAGGCAACACTTCTCTCTAAAGCTGTTATGGATGTCATTTTGGAGGCCAGGAGGCCTAGCACCAGGAAAGCTTACTCAGAAAAATGGAAGAGATTCTGCGCTTGGAACCAGGCTCACAGCCTTGACCCTCTTGTTCCAAACATTCCTCAGATTTTACAGTACTTAACTGAGATGCTAGACAGAGGCCTAGCCTTTTCGTCTATTAAGATTCACGCTTCTGCCATTTCTGCACATTACAACACGGATCCTCCTTTATTCTCTCATCCCTTGCTAAAGCAGTACCTCAGAGGGGCTAAAAACATAAGACCGCCCCGGAGAGCATCAACACCAACTTGGGACCTCAATTTCATTTTGGAAAAACTGACCCTACCACTTTTGAGCCAGCCAATACAGCCAATCTAAAATTTTTATCATGGAAAACAGCTCTGCTCCTGGCAGTAACTTCAGCATGAAGAGTCTCAGAGCTACAGGCATTAATGGCAGTGGAACCTTTTATAATTTTTCATCAGGATAGGATATCTTTAAGGACAAACCCTACCTTCATGCCAAAAGTGGTATCTAGTGTGGCTCTTAACCAAACCATCCATTTGCCTACTTTTTATCCAAACCCCCAAAATAAAGGGGAGAAACTTCTGCATTCTTTGGACATACACAGGCAGCTACGCTTCTACTTGGACAAAACAAAAGCTTTCAGGAAAACTGATCAACTGTCTGTAGCATATGCTGCAGGATCACGAGGCAAGGCTATCTCAAAGCAGACTGTATCCAAATGGATAGGACACTGTATCTGGTACTGCTACACACAGCATGGAAAATCAGTCCCTAATAACATTAGGCCTCATTCCACCAGGGCAGCAGCCACTTCAGCAGCCTTTCTCAGAGGAGTACCTACCAAGGAAATTTTGGAGGCTGCAACTTGGAGTTCAGTACACACCTTCACCAAGCATTACCACCTGCCTCTACTCTAAATCCAGAGCAGGATTTGCTACTGCAGTTCTGCAGGGCCTCTTAGCCAATCCTAACTCTTGATAGACCAGCCACCCAAGCTTAGCTTTGGGATTCAACCTAAGTGTGATGACTTCAGCAGTGTAACACGATGAACATAGTACAGTTTTGTACCTACCATAAATCTAGATGTTCGAGTGTTCACACTGCTGCAGTCCAGGTTACCCTCCCTCCATCCCCTCTGAACTGATCTATACCCTTCTGTCCTATACAACCTTTGGGGTGTATTTGCTGGTAACTGAAGGTATTGTTTTTATTTTATATGTATATTTTTGATTAGCAATATGTATTGCCTACCTACTTGGGGGCACCTGACATCTGGGGCAAGGAAAAACTGAAGAAAATGGTGTCTGATGCATCTTGTATACCCCTGGTGCACTGACGTCAGGGAAGAAGTGACAGCAACCGATGCCGGACCAAGACTTTGGAACTCTGGCCGACTGCGGGACCGCCTAACAGCAGGATAACCCAAGTGTGATGACTGCAGCAGTGTGAACACTAACATCTACATTTATGGTAGGTACAAAACTGTACTGTACTCTTACTACGCAGTCTGACCTTACAGCCCCCCCAAGCTGCTTCCCCTAAGGTCAGACCTCTTGACCCAGGAGAGGGGGAAGGTACTACACCCAGACCTACAGACTCTCAAACGTTCACCATGGCTCATACACTAAAAACGGACAAGAAGTCACTGTTAAGCAAACCGGTCCTGGACATAATCAGAGGCCAGAAGGCCCAGCACAAGAAAATCTTGTGCAGGAAAATGGAAAAGTTTCTGCTCCTTGAAGCAATCGAAAGAGGCCAGTACCTCCCAACCTTCCATCCCCTTCATCCTGGATTACTTAGCAGAGCTGCTCAATAGTGGCATTTACTTCTGCTCTATTAAAATCCATGCCTCTGCCATCTCTGCCCATTATCACTCAGACCCACCCCTCTCTTCTCATCCATTGGTTAAGCAATTCCTCAGAGGGGTGTCTAATATCAGGCCTCCCAGAAGACCTCTTACTCCACCATAGGACCTGAGTTGTGTGTTAGAGAAACTAACCTTACCTCCTTTCGAACCTGCTGCTTCAACAGAATTGAAATGTCTCTCCTGGGAGACTGCCTTCCTACTAGCTCTCACATCTCCCAGAAGGGTCTCAGAACTTCAAGCTCTCATGGCTGTCGAGCCCTTCATAATTTTCCATGCAGACAGTCTCCCTGAGGACTAATCCCTCCTTTATGCCCAAGGTGATATCTGATGTTGCACTTAACCAGACCATTCAACTTCCCACCAACCCCCAAAATAAGGGGCAAAGAATTCTACACTGATTAGACGTGCACAGACAACTCATACTATTTGGACCGCAGGAAGTCATTCAGAAAAACTGAGCAGCTTCTTGTAAGCTTTGCCCCAGGAGCAGAGGGGGGAAGCCCATCTCCAAACCATTTCCAAATGGATTTCACACTGTATCCATTTCTGCTACAGACTACATGGGAAACCCATCCTTAGGTCAGTCCGTACCCACTCCACAAGGGCAACCTCCACTTCCACTGCCTTCCTCAGAGGAGTACCTACCAGGGATATATTGGAAGCGGCTTCCTGGACCTGTGTCCATACCTTTTAAAAAGCATTACCACCTACCTCTCTTTTCAAAGTCTAGGGCAGGCTTTGCCTCTGCAATTCTGCAGGGCCTCCTGACCCATACCTAGAACTCTCTCCTTCCACCCTTTACCTCAGCTTTGGGAATCCTCCAACAGGTGATGACTGCAACACTGAAACACTAAGAACATAGTACAGATGTGTACACTTACCATAAGTGCAAATATTAGTGTGTTCACTGTTGCAGTCTTGGTTTCCCTCCCTCCATCCCCCTTTTCCTATCTTCCCCTAGGGGGACGCATGCTTCCCAAGGTGGTTCTTGGCCACCAGGACCATTTTCTTTTCTCTTGTTCTTCGGACGGGTTAGGGCAAGAAAAACTAATGTAATGACGTCGGCTGCCTTGCTTTATAGTACTTGACGACCTGATGTCAGACTACAGGTGACAGCAGCTGGCACACAAAAACATTGACTCTGGTATTCGGGCTGGCAGAGGGCTACCACAGCAGGGATAACCCACAGGTGATGACTTAACAGTGAATACACCAACATCTACATTTATGATGTGTACACAACTGTACTTTCCTTTAAAGATCCAACACGACTCTGCAAAGAATATTGGTAACTCACTTGGCCCAGACAACAGTGGATGATGTCCTTCTATTCCAGTGTTGCAGTAGTCTGCATGTGGTTTTTACCCTTCTTCCTCTCCAGGTCTACCGACCAGGTTTTCAAAGGTTTTCAATCCCTCTAGCTGCTTTGGACATTTAATGTGGCTGCCGGAACGTGGGCCGTAAAAGTGACGTATGCATGCACCAGCCCTCAGAACTTTTCAGCCGCCAGTCGTACACCAGATGCTCCTGCTTCTTGCAGACGTTGCATCAAAAAAAAAACTCTTAAGTACCCCATTGAGGATTCTTTCAGTCCTATTAGTTTGTTTTCTGTTAATGTCATCCGGTAAGTGCAATTGCAGTCGATAGTCCCCACAAAGACCCGTATGACCAGTGTCTATTTTGCCTAGGCAGGGAACACTACCACGAGAACTGTACCATTTGCCATTTGTCCCCAAGACCATACGCAGTCGTTCACAAGCTCTAAACCTCTACTTGGAAAATCAACGCTTGAAACAGCGCTACAAATGGAGGCTGTGCCCGACGCCCTGTCTGAACCACCCTTACGAAGAAGGCCAAGTCCTTGCAGCCTACTACTTCCACTGCACTGCTTGTGTGCCTTAACTCGGTCTGTAGCTGACGTTAGCTTGACTGAGGATCCGGCATCCCAATACAGGTACACTGGGTACCTCTGAGGAAGCAGGAAAATCTTGAGCAGACACGTCCCCAGAGGATTACTGGCACCTTCTGTAGACGCAGGGGGGAGCCATCCTTCAGTTGGAGTTCACTGGACACAGTCTCCACTCTACTGATCAGTGACCCTAGGCCTATTTCAAACCAGATTTTGCCTAGGCCTTTGAAGAAGCAGAAGACAAGACAACTTACTCCTACCTCTGAAAGCTTGCCAGATTGGCAGGCCTTCAGCCAGAGCTTATTCAATGCCTTTATGGCCATTAGGCCTTCAGCAAAATCCTCTGCCACTGCTTCTCTCCCCTCAGTCTCTGACCTCCTACCCAGGAAAGGAGGGTAGATCAG
>NC_056733.1:952536347-952561347 GCF_019279795.1 Protopterus annectens | reverse complement strand
TTTGTTCAGCATCTCCTCAGATCTCCAAAACATTAAGTCAGATATGAGTGCATTTTGTGACGTTTGCAAGCTGTCCCCATTCTTGCAAGCTGTCCCCATTCTTTCAATATCAGATACTGTTACCACAGGAAAAACTAAACTGTGTAGATCAGTGTTGCATTAGCAATCAATTTGAAATAAATGCAAAGAGGTGTATTGTCATTTCTAGAAAACGAGTCTTGCTGGTAGCACCTCACTACTGATGGGCTGTCACATAGGGCCTTTGTAGAATGCTCTATTCCCTTGACATCCATGTCACAACAGGAGTGAGGAAATCATGCCTATTCCAGTTAACTGTCTCATACAGGTTAGAATCTGTTCCTGTATTGTGCCTTGATGAGAGCAGTTGTACAATTAGTGGCCCTTTAATATGCATCTGTCCAAACATGCACACTCAGACCCCAGAGGTCAACTGAAAGGGTCACTGGAATGTGGACCCTGCACTGCCAGGACAGACTAGAACTGTGCTCTTCATGCCTAGCATTCTGTGTTTAGGGTCCAACTGTTCCTTATCCAAGATACCTCCATAAGACTTATCGTCTTAAAAATAGATATGCTGAGGACGTCAAGATGGCTGTAAGCTAAATAACATGTTGAATATAGCTCTTGAAATCTGAGAAGTTTATTACAAAGCCAGTAAAAGCAATCAATTTGGGCAAATGCTGGTTACTTACTAGTAACTACAGTGACTCCATGCCAGAACAGAAATTTGAGAGAAGCAAAATTAACAAGGAAAAAAACTGCCTGGGAATAACTTTGCAGATGCTCAGCAAGACGTGCTTCAGGTTTCAACTTTTGCAGTGGATGACTTCCCGTATTTCTGAAGAAAAAGAAATTCAGATGCACACTCGAGTGTTTGAAGCAAGTGAGGTAATTGAGGAATTTATAAAATTAAGTGAAACAAGGCTCTGAAAATAGAATCTGTAGCTATTCAGATGAGCTGATAAAACTGCAGAAACTGGAGACTAAAATGAAGGTAAGACGAATGCTGAAGACTAGCTATTAAAATAGTACATTTAGTTTTTCCCTGGATGCTCTTCTGATTTGTACCAGAGAAACAGGAATTACTGGACAGTTAATATTATGAAACTGTAAATAACCAACTAGGCTTGTGTTCCACAGCAGGTTTTGTTAATTGAGGAGATGTTCTTTGCATGCTCCAAGTCTGGCTATGAAAAGGCAGCACACAACTGTATTAAAGATAAAAGGAGAAAGAGTTAATGGCAAAACTATGGCAGAAGGGAAGTGTTAAAAATTTGCTGTACATAGTGGATATAAAAAGTGTACACACCCCTGTTAAAATGCCAGGTTTTTGTGATGTAAAGTGTCAGAACTTTTTCCACCGTTAATGTGACTGGTAACCTGTACAATTCATTTGAAAAACAAACAAATCTGTCGGGGGAAAAATATAAGAAAATAAAAAATGTACAATAAGCTGGTTGTGCAAGTGTGCACATCCTTAAACTAATACTTTGTTGAAGCACATTTTAATTACATCATCCAGTCTTCTTGGGTTGGAGTCTATCAGCATGGCACATCTTGGCAATATCAGCCCACTTTTGCAAAAGAGCTCCAAATCTGTCAGATTGCGAGGACATCTCTTGTGCATAGCCCTCTTCAGGTCACCCCACAGATTTTCTATTGAATTTAAGTCTGAGCTCTGGCTAGGCCATTCCAAAACTTTAATTTTCTTCTGGTGAAGCCATTCTTTTGTTGATTTGGATGTATGCTTAGGGTCATTGTCGTGTTGAAAGGTGAAATTCCTCTTCATCTTCAGTTTTCTAGCAGACACCTGAAGGTTTTGGGCAAAAGTGACTGGTATTGGAACTGTTCATAATTCTCTCCACCTTGACTAAAGCTCCAGTTCCAGCTGAAGAAAAGCAACCCCAAAGCATGATGCCACCACCATGCCTCACTGTGGGGATGGTGTTCTTTTGGTGATGCTAAGTGTTTAAGTCAAACATACCTTTTGGAATTGTGGCCAGAAAGTTCAACCTTGGTCTCAATAGACCATAACACATTTTCCCTCATGCTTTTGGGAGACCTGATGTATTGTTTTGCAAATTTTCACCAGGCCTGGAGGTTTTTCTGTGTAGGAAAAGGCTTCAGTCTTTCAGCCCTACCCCATAGGCCAGACATATGGAGAATACGGGAGATGGTCACATGTAGTACACAACCAGTACTTGGCAGAAATTCCTGCAGCTCCACATCACTTGGCAGCCTCCCTGACAAGTTTTCGTCTCATCTTTTCATCAATTTTGGAGGGCCGTGCAGTTCTTTGCAATGTCACTGTTATCCCATATTTTCTCCACTTTTTGATGACTGTCTTCACTCTGTTCCATGGTATATCCAATGCTGTTGAAAATTTTTTGTACCCTTTTGACTGATGCCTTTCAACAATAAAATCCCTTTGATGCTTTTAAGCTGTCTGCGAACAATGGCTTTTGCTGTAGCAGGCAACTGAATAAATGTCAAGAATCCCTACTAGGATAGCTGAACTTTATTTGCGGTTAATCAGTCTCTTTCTGATTGACAGGTGTGTACTCAAGACTGAATGCTGTAATTAAATTAAAAGGTGCTTCAGCAAAGTATTAGTTTAAGGGTGTGCACACTTACGCAACCAGCTTATTTTAAGGGTTTTTTTATATTTTCCCCCTAACGATTTTTTTTTCAATTGGATTGTACAGGTTATAGGTCACATTAAAGGTGGGAAAAGTTTTGGACAGATTTACTGTGATCTCATTTTTTTTAATCACAAAAACCTGGCATTTCTAACAGGGGTGTGTAAACTTTTTTATATCCACTGTACCAGGCAGAAGAGAAGCTAGCTTCACCCATGATCTGGGGGTGAGAGACCCGTGAGATTCAAATTGCTATGTCCAGCTGTCCGTATTTTTTTCCCCCTTGGTGGATCCAAGATGTTTTGAATGCAGCATAGGCCTTTGAGGAAGTAGTTTAGCTAACAGTGAGTGACACAGCAAGTCGAAGTACATTCTGCTGCTCTGTCTTCTGGCCACAAAAATATCATAGAATGACTTTGCCATTGAAACCCTTCCATTGTTCTGAAGAAAAATGCTTGGGTGACAGGAAACTCAAGGGCTGACTTGAAAAATCAGGAGCATCTTGGATTTGAACGGGAGTGTGGCTTCGGGAGATGCAGACAAACAGGAAGATGGCTGTCCACAAAGTGAAATTAGTGAATAAATGAGAACAGTACATCTGAGCTTATCTGAAACCACCTAGTATTGGTTTGTGATTTGTTTTGCAACTGTTTGGTAGAACTGTGCTTTGGTTTGTGTATACTTTTACCTCTGACTTTGTATTGCAATGTGCAATTGAGCGATAGTGACGTAAAGGGCATCCGGCATTTTAGTATGACCGGCACAAGTGGTGCTATTTGTCCCAATGACTGTTTTACTCATCATTTCCCCTTGTACAAGTTTAGCTCTGTGTACATGATTTTAAAATTTATTTACATTACCTAGTTTCATTTGTATGGTGACTGATTTCAGTTTTTTCATTTAATGTTCTGTTTAGTTTATAGTTGGATGCATTCTTTGCATGATATACCACTAAGATTTGCGGCAGCACAAGTGTCTTGTACAGTGTACTAAATAGGTTCATAGGCAAGTACTAGGCTATCTGCCTGAGGGCATCTGTAAGCCTAGCCAGAATGTGTTGGTTTTGCCGCCCCCTTACATTAGTTCCCTGTGCTTGTGTCGAGCAGAGCCATTAGTTCCCTATGCCTCTGTCCAGCAGAGCCACTGCAGTGATCCCCAGGGTAAGTTTTCTGTTCCCCTGCTGTGTAAAGTTACCATCTGATGGCATTGGAGAGTTGTGATGCTCACCGGGGTAAATTTTCAGTTTCCCATGCAGTGTAAAGTTGCCATCTGATGGCATTGCAGAGTTGTGATGCTCACCATGGTAAGATTTCAGTTTCCCATGCTGTATAAAGTTAGCATCTGATTGCATTGGAGAGTTGTGATGCTCAAGTTGTGATGCTCACCGGGCTAAGTTTTCTGTTTCCCATGCTGTGTAAATTTGCCATCTGATGACATTGGAGAGTTGATGCTCATACTTTGAATTAATAACTTTAGACTTAAGATGACTGCACTTCTGCAGTTGGCACAGCTTAGATTCATGGGCAAGTACTGCACTAACTGCCATTGTGGACCATTTTAAGCTTAGTTAGTTTCACTTGGAGAATCAAACCCTTTACTACTAGTCTGTGAAGTAGATATCTTGACCACTATACCAAATCCCAACCCTTAGGAAACTTGCATATTAACTGGTCGGATGAAATTTAGACAAGTGCATATACACCATATTTAGGAAAGGGTGTCTTCTGCCGGTAAAAATCACTTGCCCCCTGGTAAATGTATGAAACTACCGATGACAGCTTTGGAATTTGATACAAGTCTTCAGCAATCTGATGATTCAAAGTACATAAAGCAAATTAAATTGTATGAGATGTTAAACGGAGACCCTATCTGCTTGAGTTAGAGAAAGCTCAGGTGGATGTAAACGATCCTACCACAGTTACCAAAAGAGTAGAGGAAGTTCCCTAGTGTCTTGAACAAATTTCCCCAAGTCGGAGTGAATATCCTCTGCACTCCCCTGAAGAGCGCAATCATTGGCCTAGTGGGACTCACCTGGTTAAGAAAGTGTAAATAAGAAGAATGGGAAAAGTGTGCATCGAGTAACTAGGAATAATAAGAAACTGAATGTAAATAAGAAGAATGGGAAAAGTGTGCATCAGGTAACTAGGAATAACAAGAAACTGAATGTAAATAAGAAGAATGGGAAAAGTGTGCACCAGGTAACTAGGAATAACAGGAAATTGAATGTAAATAAGAATGTGAAAAGTGTGCACAGAGTAACTAGGAATAACAAGAAACTGAATGTAAATAAGAAGAATGTGAAAAGTGTGCACCAGGTAACTAGGAATAACAAGAAACTGAATGTAAATAAGAAGAATGTGAAAAGTGTGCACCAGGTAACTAGGAATAACAAGAAACTGAATGTAAATAAGAAGAATGGGAAAAGTGTGCATCAGGTAACTAGGAATAACAAGAAACTGAATGTAAATAAGAAGTATGGGAAAAGTGTGCATCAGGTAACTAGGAATAACAAGAAACAATGTAAATAAGAAGAATGGGAAAAGTGTGCATCAGGTAACTAGGAATAACAAGAAACAATGTAAATAAGAAGTATGGGAAAAGTGTGCATCAGGTAACTAGGAATAACAAGAAACTGAATGTAAATAAGAAGTATGGGAAAAGTGTGCATCAGGTAACTAGGAATAACAAGAAACAATGTAAATAAGAAGAATGGGAAAAGTGTGCATCAGGTAACTAGGAATAACAAGAAACAATGTAAATAAGAAGAATGGGAAAAGTGTGCATCAGGTAACTAGGAATAACAAGAAACTGAATGTAAATAAGAAGAATGGGAAAAGTGTGCACCAGGTAACTAGGAATAACAAGAAACTGAATGTAAATAAGAAGAATGGGAAAATTGTGCACCGAGTAACTAGGAATAACAAGAAACTGAATTTAAATAAGAAGAATGGGAAAAGTGTGCATCGAGTGACTAGGAAGAACAAGAAACTGAATGCAAATAAGAAGAATGGGAAAAGTGTGCATCAGGTAACTAGGAATAACAAGAAACTGAATGTAAATAAGAATGGGAAAAGTGTGCACCGAGTAACTAGGAATAACAGGAAATTGAATGTAAATAAGAATGTGAAAAGTGTGCACAGAGTAACTAGGAATAACAAGAAACTGAATGTAAATAAGAATGGGAAAAGTGTGCACCGAGTAACTAGGAATAACAAGAAACTGAATGTAAATAAGAAGAATGGGAAAAGTGTGTACCGAGTAACTAGGAATAACAAGAAACTGAATGTAAATAAGAAGAATGGGAAAAGTGTGCACCACGTAACTAGGAATAACAGGAAACTGAATGTAAATAACAAGAATGGGAAAAGTGTGCACCGAGTAACTAGGAATAACAAGAAACTGAATGTAAATAAGAATGGGAAAAGTGTGCACTGAGTAACTAGGAATAACAAGAAACAATGTAAATAAGAATAATGGGAAAAGTGTGCATCAGGTAACTAGGAATAACAAGAAACTGAATGTAAATAAGAAGAATGGGAAAATTGTGCACCGAGTAACTAGGAATAACAAGAAACTGAATGTAAATAAGAATGGGAAAAGTGTGCACCGAGTAACTAGGAATAACAAGAAACTGAATGTAAATAAGAAGAATGTGAAAAGTGTGCACCAGGTAACTAGGAATAACAAGAAACTGAATGTAAATAAGAATGGGAAAAGTGTGCACCGAGTAACTAGGAATAACAAGAAACTGAATGTAAATAAGAAGAATGGGAAAAGTGTGCACTAGGTAACTAGGAATAACAAGAAACTGAATGTAAATAAGAAGAATGGGAAAAGTGTGCATCGAGTAACCAGGAATAACAAGAAACTGAATGTAAATAAGAAGAATGGGAAAAGTGTGCATCGAGTGACTAGGAAGAACAAGAAACTGAATGCAAATAAGAATGGGAAAAGTGTGCATCAGGTAACTAGGAATAACAAGAAACTGAATGTAAATAAGAAGAATGGGAAAAGTGTGCATCAGGTAACTAGGAATAACAAGAAACTGAATGTGGGAAAAGTGTGCACTAGGTAACTAGGAATAACAAGAAACTGAATGTAAATAAGAAGAATGGGAAAAGTGTGCACCGAGTAACTAGGAATAACAAGAAACTGAATGTAAATAAGAAGAATGGGAAAAGTGTGCATCAGGTAACTAGGAATAACAAGAAACTGAATGTAAATAAGAAGAATGGGAAAATTGTGCACCGAGTAACTAGGAATAACAAGAAACTGAATGTAAATAAGAATGGGAAAAGTGTGCACTGAGTAACTAGGAATAACGAGCAACAATGTAAATAAGAATAATGGGAAAAGTGTGCATCAGGTAACTAGGAATAACAAGAAACTGAATGTAAATAAGAAGAATGGGAAAATTGTGCACCGAGTAACTAGGAATAACAAGAAACTGAATGTAAATAAGAATGGGAAAAGTGTGCACAGAGTTACTAGGAATAACAAGAAACTGAATGTAAATAAGAAGAATGGGAAAAGTGTGCATCAGGTAACTAGGAATAACAAGAAACTGAATGTAAATAAGAAGAATGGGAAAATTGTGCACCGAGTAACTAGGGAATAACAAGAAACTGAATGTAAATAAGAATGGGAAAAGTGTGCACCGAGTAACTAGGAATAACAAGAAACTGAATGTAAATAAGAAGAATGTGAAAAGTGTGCACCAGGTAACTAGGAATAACAAGAAACTGAATGTAAATAAGAATGGGAAAAGTGTGCACTGAGTAACAAGGAATAACAAGAAACTGAATGTAAATAAGAAGAATGGGAAAAGTGTGCACTAGGTAACTAGGAATAACAAGAAACTGAATGTAAATAAGAAGTATGGGAAAAGTGTGCATCGAGTAACCAGGAATAACAAGAAACTGAATGTAAATAAGAAGAATGGGAAAAGTGTGCACTAGGTAACTAGGAATAACAAGAAACTGAATGTAAATAAGAAGTATGGGAAACGTGTGCACCAGGTAACTAGGAATAACAAGAAACTGAATGTAAATAAGAATGGGAAAAGTGTGCACCGAGTAACTAGGAATAACAAGAAACTGAATGTAAATAAGAAGAATGGGAAAAGTGTGCACCAGGTAACTAGGAATAACAAGAAACTGAATGTAAATAAGAATGGGAAAAGTGTGCACCGAGTAACAAGGAATAACAAGAAACTGAATGTAAATAAGAAGAATGGGAAAAGTGTGCACTAGGTAACTAGGAATAACAAGAAACTGAATGTAAATAAGAAGTATGGGAAAAGTGTGCATCGAGTAACCAGGAATAACAAGAAACTGAATGTAAATAAGAAGAATGGGAAAAGTGTGCACTAGGTAACTAGGAATAACAAGAAACTGAATGTAAATAAGAAGTATGGGAAACGTGTGCACCAGGTAACTAGGAATAACAAGAAACTGAATGTAAATAAGAATGGGAAAAGTGTGCACCGAGTAACTAGGAATAACAAGAAACTGAATGTAAATAAGAAGAATGGGAAAAGTGTGCACCAGGTAACTAGGAATAACAAGAAACTGAATGTAAATAAGAAGTATGGGAAAAGTGTGCATCGAGTAACTAGGAATAACAAGAAACTGAATGTAAATAAGAAGAATGGGAAAAGTGTGCACCGAGTAACTAGGAATAACAAGAAACTGAATGTAAATAAGAAGAATGGGAATAGTGTGCATCAGGTAACTAGGAATAACAAGAAACTGAATGTAAATAAGAAGAATGGGAAAAGTGTGCATCAGGTAACTAGGAATAACAAGAAACTGAATGTAATGCGAGGTGTGTAACACGGGTTACACAGTGATAACATTCAGTGTGCAGAAAGTGTCATTTCCAACAGGAGGTAGAAAAAAGGCAAACTGCAGGTTGAAGAAGAGAAATCTAAATTGAACTTGGGTTTAACGAACATTACTGTAATTGAAAAGGAATGAGGAAGAGACTGTAGTTGACTGCAAAGTGGAATTATAAAAGCTGGATGAGAATCATGTATACTTGCAAATTAGTCATAAAAATGCATAAATAAGACTAATGGTAATTCTTTGTAACAATTGAAAGAAAAAATGTTAACTGAATTATAAGTGGAAGATTCTTTGGATGATCGAGGTGATAACTAGTAATTGAAAAGTGAGTTAAAGGAAACTACTCTGATTTCCAGAGGTTAGTGAATATTGACTAACGTTATGCTTGCCAAGATCAGAAATGGATAATGTGAGTAGGGCTTAAATCTTATCCCCTTGAAATCACTGACTGTTAGGGAACTTACAACCTTCTTAGATAGTTTGCACAGATGTTGGATGTATTTTTCACAAATCTGGGTCAGATTAGTGTGAATAAAAACTTATGGATTAATATCCATCTGAATAAAATGTTACATTAAAAAAAGAAATGTCTAACATCCAAGCCTTAATTTTGGCTCACACTTAAGCAGGATGAAGTCGACTTCTCAAGACAAGGGAAGGTAATTTTTTTATAGCAGATATGCTGTTGCATGATGGTCAACATTGCAAAGTTTGCAAAGTCAGATATTTAACATGTCAGGGGTAGCAAAATATGATTAATCTCTGCTGGTTGTTAATTCTGTCAGTGTTGGTTAGTTTAATTGTAAATTTGCTCTGCTGCAGTAGCATTGTCACCTCACAGTAAGACGCTGTCCGGTTCGATTCTCAGCTGGTGCGTGTTCTGCGTGGAGACGTGTGAATGGGCGTACCTTCGTTGAAGGTTGTGCGTCAGGGCTGCTAACTCAGTACGTAAAAATCAACTACCAATCATTAGCGGACCGGAGTTCCGCTGTGGCGACCCCTAACGGGGAAAAGCCGAAAGACACAACAACATGTAAGGTATTTGTAAAATATGGATAAACAATGACCAGAAAGTAATTGTCAGCATATAAATGTTTATTGTAACAGACATTCTAACAAAATCAGGTGGCATTGAGGATTAAAGGCTGAAACCTGTGATCGTTACATGTTTGACACCAATACTGCAGGGTTTCGAACTGTGACAGACAACCCTGAAACAGATTACAGTTGTTGCAGTCTGTAGACAACCAAATTCGAGTATGACGACAAAGATGAATTCATGCACTTCTTATATGGAGCACAGGAGGAAAAAACAGCTGGGGGCTTAATTTTACCAGAAAGAGACTGGAATAATACTGATTCTACAGCATTAGTAAGTAAATTATTTGCAACGTATGTTCAGGAACAATTGTAGATCAACAAAACCTATCTGGGAACAGAACATAACTGTGGCAGTTTGTGTTCCTAAGGAGATGCATTACTTTGTGTCAAGTTTTACCACCTTTGTGCAGTGATCATGGGATTAATAAATGTTAAATCGTTGCTATATAATTCTGCCAATCTTAAGTCTAAAACAATGCATAGATTAATAGGTTATATGAAAGAAACATTCACAGTTTAAAACCGGAGTGATGTATTTAGTGAGGAGAAGATTGCAGAAGGAATGTGGCAAGTTTTGAAAGGGAAATGTTTTGAATGTAAAAAAAAGTTTTAACTTCAGGATCTGAGGCAGGAGGATATTTCCTTAAGAGCAGCATACTTGAGATGAGAAATAGTTGAATTATAACTTAAATCAGTTGGATAGGCAAATTAAACATAGCAAGAAACTAGAGAAAATTTTGAAGAAAATGTATATAAACATACAAAATGTGGTAGGAGTAATGATATAAAATGAAACTGTAGATTTTAACATTTTAAGGCACAACAGATTATAGATGTATTTACAGAATCGCAAGCATTTTACCGTCACAAAGGAAGTGATGTGCTTGCGAGAGGAGGTGCTGCCAAAGCTGCCTGCGCTTGGTCCTTCATTGTTTCCTTGGAGCTAGTGATTTGGGAGTCTTGTTTTCTCAGAATGTGGTCCTGTTCCACATAGTTGAGCATGTTAGAGAAGTTGAAGTACACATTATCTGGCGCTTGGCAATTAAACGAGAAAACAGTGTTACAGAACTATTTGCTTTATAGCAAAATTGAGTAGAAAGGGCATGGCATTTTTTTTTCCTGAGATGAGAACCACATCTGACCATTCAGAGGAAAGAGTCTGGAGCCAGGGGACCATGTCAGTCTACCATTATCATGTGGGTCCCCTTCCTGAACCTAGCTTAATCTCTCCCTGTGGTGGTGTGACTTTTGCTGAATGGTGCTGCTTGGGAGAACTTTTAGTTCCAGCGCAAGTGTTTCTCTAGCTTTGAATCCCCTAATGATCCCTTGTACTGCTTGATTTGCTCTTTCTCTTGTGTAGATGTTGCCCCCACTATGAGTTTGCCAACAACGGGTGCTCCTTTTTACTGCTCTCTCTCAGCTGTATGTGATATTACTCGCGTTCAGGTTGCTTTCTTGAAGGGGTCTCTCCTTTTTAAGGCCTTCTGTGCAACTTAAGAGTTTTTGTCCCTTATTTCTAGAAAACCTTGATTTGTCTTAAACATATGACTTGTGTCCCTTAGATGTATTTATTTCCTTATAGAAGTGGTGACATAGTCCTTAAGTCTGTTTGCCCCCTTTCTCTCTAGTTCTGTAGACAGAAGAAACAAGCCCTTCATAAACTGTGCATCCGTCTGCTTTTTTCCTGAGAGCACCCAAGTTCTGGGTATTCCTTTTGCCTCGTTTTATAGAATCAAAGTGTTTACTAGGTTAACCACCACAAGGACCCTTTTAAGCCTTGCCATGTATCCCAAATCGGACAAGTTCTGGTACCCTAAGTGTAAGCAGCAGATTAGGAGATGTAACATTTACAGACAGGGGCCTGGAAGTTGAACCATTTACAGGTTGCTTCTGTCCATTAGAGACCTAGGTGGCCAGGCCAAGAATAAATTTACTGTACCCATCCAGTTGTCCAAGTTACACTTGAATTTGATTAGGGAGGAACTCTGCTTCGCATGGATGGGGAAGCCTATTCCAGATAAGGGGTAGTCTCTGAGATGCATACCCATTCCTCCCATCAGGTCTTATTTATGTCACAGGCATGCCTTAAGTCTTTAGAACGGGTAAGTCTGGTGCTGTTTGTTTGGAGGATATGCAAGAGGTCCATCAGAGTGAGATGTGACAGTGCTGTGTATGCCAGACAGATTTCCCTTCAACAGCCTGTAGGAGACTTCAATACAGGGATTGGGCTTTGAGGTGGTCTGCCTTGGACATGTTACTTATGCCCTGTATTTTGGTGAGGAAACTGGATGCTCCAGTTCCTGGATATGCCTGGTTGGGTATGTATCAAAGGGGAATTGTACTCAACGATAGGTCTGAGTGCCAAATACAGTGGAGTGATGACTTCCTTAGACCTAGATGCCATAAGTCCTCTGGTTTGATAGGACAGTGCAGTGGTAGCATTGTCGCCTCACAGCAAGAGATTTTATGGTTCGATTTTTGGCTCAAATGCCTACTGCATGGAGTCTGCATGTCCTCCCTGCGTTCATGTGGGTTTCTGGGTGCTCTGGTTTCTTCTCACATAGCAAAGACATGCGTCTGGAGCATTTCTCCCCGGGCCTCCACTGAAAATTGGCTTCATTCCAAGTCTGACTTTCCTGGTTAACAAAAGTTTAAATAAAATAACCTTGTTTATAAGTCGCCCAGCATAGAATGATTTCCTCACTACTGTAGACTCCTGATGGCCAGAGACCAGATTACTGTCTGACTACTGGGTTAACTCTTTGGGCTGTGTTGTCAATATGGTAGTTACCAGGGGATGACTTCCTGAAGGGTACTGTTGTGCATTTCTTGGCATTTAGTTTGTCCATGGCTCTGACTAGTTATTTGTCAGCCCTTCCTGATTAACATTTGTCAATGGGGGGTTCCATGAATGCTCTTAATTGGAGTCCCTTAGGGATCAGTCTTTGGACTGGTCCTTTTTGGTATTTACTTGGAAGTCAAGGCCAGCGTCAGTGGCATCTGGCTAAGTAAATCTGCAGATTGCAAATTGTGACTGGCCGGTAGACTGTTCAGCTCTAACTTTCTGGGTCCTGTCTGTGAGCCAGTTTGATATCCATTGATAAACTCTTGAATTTGCAAACAATGTTGTAGTGGGGTATTGTCAAATGTATTTGCCAGGTCAAGGTGCAGACAGTGTTGAACCATTTTGCCTTCACCCATTGCTGTGACCTTTTCAAACAAGTCCACCAAGTTGAATAGACATGACCTGCCTTTGACAAAAGCAGATTCGGTTGGGTCCAGTGTCTGGATATTTACTATGTCATTATTGATCCTTTCCATGACTTTGCATGTGATACTAGTGGGACTTGAGTCTGTAGATGGCCCACCTTTGTGCAGAGTGATGACTATTGCTGATTATCTTTGAGCTGCAGTCATCACCTGTGTGTTATCCCTGCTGTGATGGCCCTCGGTCAGCCCGAATACCAGAGTTGGTGTTTGTGCGCCGACTGCCATCGCCTGTAGTCTGACGTCAAGTAGTCAGTGCTCTAAAGCAAGGCAGCCGACATTACATCAGTTTTTCTTGCTGTGGAGCCCGTAGCAGAAGCAGTTCACATGAGTGCTGGTCGGTCACTACCAGAAGTTGAATTTCAACAGAACTCATCTAATGTTGAGTACCCCGTTGGGGACCCTTTTTTTCTTCCTCTAACCAATGTCCAAATTGTCTCGCCTGTGGAAAGCAGATCCCACACCAAGACTTTTATTCTTACTGCACCACTTATTTAGGCCCAGACCACGACGTCCCTCGTTGCCGATTGTGTGCTCTCTTTAATGCAAGAACCATTCATTGTAGAGCTCTTTTTGTAGACAGTTTTTTGTGTTCAGTTTTTGAATTCCGATGTGGCGTCCAGCCAACAATCTGTCGGCATTCTGAAAAAATAAAAATGGGAAGCAGAGACAGACCACACAAGGGCTAAGCAAGTCGTTAGTTCTCCGGAATTCAGTAAGGCACTTTTGCAGCCCCCTGATGCCCGACTTGCTTTCTACACAGGCCTCTGCCGAGACCCTCTAGAAGTCCTGTATGCCGCAGAAATCCAATTAGCCTTCTGAGCCTTTGTCTGTCTCTGCCTCTGTTGGGTGTGGAGCTGCGATTCAGGCACTGGCTTCTGAGGAAGCCTTTCACACTACCGATTAGACAGAAAGCTACGTCTTTGCATCCTACTACCGCTTGTCACAGACAGACTGATTCTCTCAGGCTTAGAAGCCAGGCAACTCATAGGAAATCTGCTTCTAGTCACCATCTTGCTACTGCTCCCCTACCCCAAGCTCAGTTGCTGAAAATGGCAGGAGATCTCATCTCCTTTATCCGGGGTACTTGGGCCCCCACTCCAAAAAGGAAAAGACATCCTTCTCCAGAAATTGACCAACAGTCTGAGGAATCTGATTATTCTGCTTGTGAAGAGGAACAAGATCCCTTAACTGTTTGAGGATTCAGATGCTGAGGAATCCATGCCTTCTGCCTCACCTCCAGAGGACTTCTTTGGGGCAACCCTTCGTTCCCTCAGGGAACACTTTCAATGGGAATCTCAAGACTTCCCACAGTCAAAGAAATTATTGAGTTTCTGGACCTGCCCCAGCACAGACCTCTGGCCATCCCACCTATTTTGGAAGTGGTTGATGATTTCCATGAATCCAGCTTAGCCCCTGATGCCCTGCCTCCTGCTCCAACTAAACCTGACAGGTACTGCAGAATACCGGATTCTCACAAATACCTGTACAGGAATCCTGCTGCAGACCCTGAGGTTATTACACAGGGACCCAAAGGATCTAAGACTAGTTCTGCCAATAATCTTCTTCCTTCTACCAAAGACTCTAGAGCTCTGAACAGATGGGGGTACGAAAGTATGCACCTCTGCAACCTTAGCTATCAGAGCACTCAATTGTCAATTCTATATGTTAAAATAGCACACTTTGGAACAATTAAAACAGAAGAATGCTACCTCTCCTGACTGTGCCAACTTAAAATAGCTGGCAGAATTACTACACTCTGTCAAGTGGCCAAGCACTCATTACAATGTGGATATGATGCCCTAGAAGCCTCTAGCAGGGCAGCAGTGACAGGATCTGTTATTAGAAGACATGCATGGCTGAAGGTACAACCTCTCCCTGGTCATGTCAAGTCTAAACTTATTGATGCACCCCTAGATAAGGAGCGCTTGTTCAGGGAAAAAGCAAAAGAGGTGCTTAAAAAGATGGAAGGCAAAGCAAAACCTATGCAAACAGTAAAAGATTTCAGGTTCAGCCTCCCAGATTCAGCAGGAAATTTCTCTCCAAGCATTGGGCCTTCCCTGCACCTAGCAGACAGGGCAAAGGTAAGCCCCGTAGGGACAGGACATCCAGGCCCTTATCCCAGGGCCAGCAAAGAAGCAAACAATGGACCACTTCTGTCTTCAAGGCAAGGAGTTTTAAGCAAAGCTTCTATGGCAAGCACTCACTGTGACTCTCCCTCCCCCCTCTGCCCTCCTTTTCACTCATCAAAAGCTAGGAGGAAGGCTCACTCTCTTCAAGGACAATTGGGTCTCTATAACAAAGTACCAATGGGTATTAAAAATCATTTCTCAGGGATACAGGTTCTCCTTCAGCGAACTCCGTATTCCAAGAGGGTACCTGGACCTCCCCCCAAATCACTGGGCAGAGGCATATTGAAACAGGTCCAAACTCTAATATCCCAGGGGGCAGTAGAACCTATCCCTCCAGATCAAACCGGAAAAGGATTTTACCTCAGTCTGTTCCTTTCGCCAGAAAAGAGGACACTTGGTGCCCAATCCTGGATCTGTTCAAACTGAACACCTCCTTGGTGGTCCCCAGATTCAGAATGCTAACCTTGCAGTAGCTCCTGCCTATGCTCACACAAAATGTCTGGCTTGTGCCACCAGACCTAAAAGATGCCTACCTCCACATCCCCATCAGGGAATCATGCAGAAAATTCCTGTGCTTCAGAGCAGGCTGTTAACACTTGGATGTGATAGTGTTCAATCTCGCCGTTTGTTCTTACACATGGGTTCGGAGCCGATCCTCGGCTCCGTGTTGGTCGCTTGCAAGCTCTGCATCGAGAAGAAGCTCGAGACAACCTAATACCCACAATCCCCCTCTGCCTTTACCTCAGATCTAGTTTGCCGCTGCTGCGTTCGCATCACTGGGATCTAGCTCGAGCAACTTCAGATAAGGAATAACTTTTATTATTGTTATTTTTGAGAAAAAAATTATTCTAAAAGTACTATTTGGTGACATAGTGTATGTGTGTGTGTGGTAAGGTAGAAATACTGTCGTTAAAGTTTAATTAACTTGTTAGAGTTTTTCGGGGCCTTCCACCCCTTACTCGATTTTGACAACCGGACTGACTTGTATATCGGATTCGACTTTTTTTACTGGATTTGTCTCTCTACTGGACTTGACCTTTTTTCTCTTACCTGTTTTTTCTTCAAGATGTCTGAGAAAATTAAATCAGGTTTTAAACGTTGCCAGTGTGGCCAAAAAATGTCAGTTACTGACAACCATAGTTCCTGTGTCTACTGCCTTGGTCCTCTCCACTTACAAGAGGACTGTTCAATTTGTCACTCTTTTAGTGGGAGGGTCATGACAGATAGGCGCAGGAAACTCATGGACAGGGGGTTATTAAAATCTTCCTTTCAGGAGGCTCTGGATGCTTCAGACCAGGCATCCAAATCCTCGAAGGAAACGAAGACGCCGGAGCCCAAGACATCGGCCCCGAGCTCTTCGAGTAAAGTTAGATCACCGGTTCCACAGACTTCGGGCCGAGTGTTCAACTGTTGTCAGTTCGAGCCTCGAGTCTTGGAACCGGTGATGGAGCTCCCTCCCTCGACACTATTGAGGTCGGCTCAGTCTTCGGTTCCTTCGACCCGTTCTTCTTCTAAGCTCTCCGATGTCGATGTGGATCGTGTGGTGCAGACGTTATTGGAGCATTCGGCCCTATCCAAACTTATTTCGGTTTCCACCCAGTTGGTGTCGAAACTTGAAGGCCTCCCATTGTCTCCATCCATTCCTCCTCCGAGACCTGTCCAGTCTTTGGAGCCGGAAGAGGTTGATCTACTGATTGTGGAGCCCTTGGGTCCAGAACCGTCCTTTTCTCGGTCTGTTCCTCTCACCTCGACTCCGTCGGATCCGGTACCGGAGTCTCGGAGCCGACGATCTGTCCTTGGTTCCGGGGCCGAGAGTCGAACCGACATTTCGGTTCCGACTCTTCCCCTCGGGGCCTCGGCGCGGATCGATTCAGCTCTGTCCTCGGGTCGATGCCTTGATTGCCTGTCTCGGGGATTCTTCCCATTTCTTCGGAACCGGGAGATTCTTCGACTCGGGACCCGGGGGCCTTCGATCTCATGAGGAAGATGTTGTCTACCCAGACAACCACATCAGTAGAAGCAACCTCTCCTCCCCATAAAGGGCCGTTATCCTCCTCTGCACCCACGGCTACATCCAAGCGTCGAGCACCGGTGTCTCAGCCACCCCTGGAGGGTGCCCCCTCTTCCTCTGAGGCTTCTTCGGATGCTCCCCACGAAGAAGTCCCTAGGAAAAGATTGTGTAAGAGGAGACACTTAGATTCTCCACAAGAATCTTTGACATCCGATACTGACTTGGATGAGTCAGAAGGGTCCCCTAAGTCACCTTCAGAAGATGTCTCTCTCTTTTTCTGACATATTGGAGATCCTGAAACAGAGAGGTGACTGGCAGTCCCTCCCCCCTTCTGAGGATGAGTCAGTATTGCTGAAGGCATTTGGTGCTCGCCCTTCCTCCTCCTGGGTCACTCCGCCCTTCGATGAATTAATGGAACTTATTGCTCGAAGGCGGGAGGCTCCTGACACAGTGGAACCAGTCCCTAGGAAGCCTAATAAGTATATCACTGCACCCCAGGATAAGACTTACTTAACAAAAGGAGTTCCAGTGGACGCTATGGTGGTGGCAGCGCCACGAAAAGGAGATGTCGGAATCTTCCTCATCTGTCCATCCCCTAATAAAGATTCTAGGACTATGGACAGGTATGGGAAGTGCATTTTTAGTTCAGCGGCTTTTTCCATGCGATCCCTGAACTACTTGACCCACTTTACACGACTACAGAGGGATCTAGTCAAAGAGTTGGGAGATACCCTCCAGGGTACTACAGATGCTGCTGTCTCAGAGAAAGTGACAGCGCAACTTAATACCCTTACATCCATTGTGAACTTCGTCCATGAGGCTGATCTCTTACGCGGCGAAGGTTCGAGTAGGGCAGCAGCTTCAGCGATTGCTCTTCGCAGACAATCCTGGATGCGCTTATGTTCATTTGCGGAAGCCTTCAAGTCTTCCTTTACTAACGCCCATTTGACGGTGCCACTCTTTTGGCCCCAAAGTAAAGGAGACCCTTACCCGGTGTGAGCAGGAGGGAAAGACTCTGTCTGCTGTCGGAGTCCGTTTTCCACCCCATCCAGACCGTACCCCAAAGGGCAACGTGGTGGAAAAATGTGGTTTCGAAAACCCCAAGGATCTTTCCCAGGCACACAGGGTGATGCCTCTAGAGGCAGAGGAGGGGGCAGAGGTGGAAGACGCCGCCCTGGCGGCAGAGGGGTCCGCAGAATCAAGGTGACAGGGATACACTCCTGGTAAACCTTTCCAGCACTCCTGAGGGGAGGCCCGACTGTCCTGCTCTGGAGGCAGTCGGTCGCTAGCTTTATACCCTCAGGCCTGGCAAAACATAACTACAGACAAGTGGGTAAAAGCGTGGTTACCAGAGGTTACAATATACCATTTCTATCCTATCCCATTCCAAAGAAAAGACTCCCAGATGTGCGCCCCATCTGCGAGAGCCAGCAGCTATAGAAATTTCAAAGCTGCTAGAAAAAGTCATCCAACCAGTCCCAGCGGACCAAAGAGGATTCGAACTTACTCAAGGTTCTTTTTAGTTCCAAAGAAAACAGGGGACTGGAGGCCCATTCTGGACCTAAGCGACCTCAATACCTTCGTCAAGAAAGAAAAGTTCGAATGGTCACGCTTCAATCGATCCTTCCATTCTTACAGAAGGGCGACTGGATGTGCTCAATAGGTCTGAAGGATGCATACTACCACATCAAAATGGCCAGGGCATCCAGAGATCATTTGCTTCCGGCTGGGTGCCAGTCATTTTCAGTTTGAGCCCTGCCCTTTGGTCTGACCTCAGCCCCAGGGTCTTCACCAGATGCATGGCAGTGGTAGCGTCTCACTTGAGGCGCCCTAGGATTCCAGGTGTTTCCGTATCTGGACGACTGGCTCCTTTCTGCCACCACCCAGCGTCAACTAGTACAGGCCAGAGACTACACTCTTCAACTGTGTGTTCACCTCGGAATTTCTGTAAACTTCGGAAAATCCTTACTACAGCCATCACAGCGTATCTTATTCATAGGTGCGGAATTAGATACACATCAGTTAATTCTAAGACTTCCTCCAGAAAGGATACTTTCACTTCAGACTCACATACGTCTTCTTCTTTTGTCCAGGAAATCCCCAACAAAACTGGTACTGAAGGTTTTGGGACTCATGTCAGCTTCTCTTATTGCAATACCCTTGGGAAGACTGCACATGAGAGTCCTACAATGGCTACTGTTTGCACAATGGTCGTTCCAACAACTACCTCTGACACACGAGATTCTTATAACGAACACATGCAAATCACACCTAGACTGGTGGCTTCAGACTTGCAACCTTTCCAAGGGGAGACCATTTGTGCTACCCACGCCCACAGCTACGGTGACCACGGACGCTTCCCTGATAGGGTGGGGGGGCATCTTTCAGGGACAGACAGTCCAAGGCGAATGGACCAATTTAGAGTACAATCTGCACATCAATGTTCTAGAGTTGAGGGCAGTGTTCCTAGCGTTGCAACACTTTGCTCCCCTTCTTCCTCTGGGAACTATTGCAGTTCAGACGGACAACATGTCTGTAGTCTGGTACATAAACAAGCAAGGGGGAACCAAGTCCTATCAGCTATGCAGAGAGGCCATGAGAATCTGGCAATGGGCGGAGTCCACGGGTCGCTTTCTGGTAGCAACGCACATCCCGGGGTCATCCAACGTCATAGCCGACAGGCTGAGCAGAGCAATACTGTTACCGCACGAAAGTGGTCCCTAAAACAGTCAGTTGCGAAAAGATTTTTCGCGTGGGGCCAGCCTTCCTGCGATCTGTTTGCGTCTCCAATGAACGCCAAATGCAGGAGCTACTTTGCCCTATTACCCCCTCCAGGGGAAGTCCCCAGGGGCGCACTGATTCACGATTGGCCCCCGGGTCTCCTGTACGCATTTCCTCCCTTCCCCCTGATCTCAAAGTTTCTCCAGAAAGCCAACAACCTACACAGGACAATAATCCTCATTGCCCCATTCTGGTCTCGTCAAATTTGGTTCCCCTTCCTCATGACACACTGCATTCTGGGACCCTGGATCCTGGACCCAGAGCCAGATCTATTGACTCACTCATCAGGGGCTCCCCACCCCTCGCTCTTGTCCCTCCATCTAGCAGCTTGGCTGCTCCAATTTCCAACTTAGCCAGGTCTGATCTTCTTTCGCCTGCAGTTCAAAATATATTAGTGGCTTCTCATAAAGCTTCCACTACTAAAATGTATACTAGTAAATGGAAGCGCTTTGTATTCTGGGCGAATACACAGCAAGTGGACCCTGTTATAGCTCCTTTGAATAAAATATTAGAGTTTTTAACAGAATTGTTCCATCAGGGTGCTTCTCCTGCCACATTAAGAGTTCAATTGGCTGCCATTTCTAATTTCCATGTGGAAGAATGTGGGGCTCCAGTTATGGCCCACAGACTTTGTAAAGCCTTTTTAAAAGGGTCTTTTCATATTAGACCACCAATTAGATCTCTACGCCACCTTGGAGTCTAAACTTATTATCTAAGTTGATGCTGCCCCCCTTTGAACCAGCCTCCTCTTGCCCATTAAAATTTTTGTCGTGGAAGACTCTCTTTTTAGTAGCCATTACATCCGCTAGGCGAGTATCTGAACTTCAAGCTCTCTCCATTAAACACCCTTATTTGATCTTTCACTCTGACAGAGTTTCTCTTCGCACTAATTCATCCTTCCTTCCTAAAGTTTGTTCTATTAACAATATTAACCAGTCCATTGAATTACCCACTTTCTTCAAAAATCACTCCAATAAAATGGAGTATATGTTGCACAAATTAGATGTCCACAGACAACTAAGGTTTTACTTGGATAGAACCAAAGATCACAGGAAATCTGATCAACTTTTTGTAGCCTTTGCTGATAACAGAAAAGGAGTAGCGGTTACTAAAAGAACTCTTTCTAAGTGGTTAACTGATTGTATCATCTATGTCTATGATTCTACAGATCAAACTCTTTTGCACAAACCCAAAGGACATTCCACTAGGTCAGTGTCTACATCCCTGGCTCATGCAGCTCGCCTACCACTAGATGCTATTTGTGCGGCTGCTACTTGGTCTAAACCACATACATTCATTTCTCATTATAAGGTAGACAAGGTTTCTAGGGACAGGGCAACCTTTGGTTCCACTGTGCTCAAGAACGTCCTTCCGTGAGTTCCTCAGGAACAAGGAGCTAGGGACGCTACCCATGTGTAAGAACAAACGGCGAGATTGAATACTGTCACATATAGAAGTTATGTCCTTACCATAACGTTCCATGTGGAGTGTTCATCTCGCCTTTGTTCTTACATTCCCACCCTCCCACCCTTAGGAAGAACGTTCAGTTTGGTGCCTGGTCTGGGGCATTCTGCTTCTGCATTGCAGTTGTTGTATATATAGTTGGCATGTATACATATATATATATGTATATATATAGACTCTTAGTTTCTGTGCATATGTGTATATTGGCATGAGTGTTTCTCTCTCTGACTGCTGGTTTACTTGCAAACTAGATCTGAGGTAAAGGCAGAGGGGGATTGTGGGTATTAGGTTGTCTCGAGCTTCTTCTCGATGCAGAGCTTGCAAGCAGCCAACACGGAGCCGAGGATCGGCTCCGAACCCATGTGTAAGAACAAAGGCGAGATGAACACTCCACATGGAACGTTATGGTAAGGACATAACTTCTATTTCTCTGCACTGCCCTTTGGGGTATCTACTGCTCCCAGAATATTCAACAAATGCTTGTCCCCGGCTATAGCATTCTGCAGACAGAGAAATATACAGCTTTACCCTTACCTGGACGACTGCCTCATTCAGGTAGAGTGCAAAGAAAAGTTGCTCCAGGACCTTCTCTTGGTCAAATCACTCTTAACTTCCCTAGGGTTGGGAAAATCAACTCAAACCTCACCAGATAAATTGTTTTCCTGGGAGCTGTGCTAGACGCAGCAACCCAAATGGCTTTCCTATCCCCTGAAAAGCAGAGCTTCCTGCCTCTCTACTTCACCCAGCTGGCTTGCAGAAGTCACTTCACTGCGAGGAAGTTCCTGCAAGCCCTGGGATACATGGCATCTTGCATCCTTCTCATCCCTCTTGCCAGGCTTTACATCGGAAAACTTCAGTGGTACTTGAACCTTTGGTGTCAGCACTCAGTCCCTAGAGACCTCTCTCCCTCTAATCCCTTGTATAAGAGCCAAATTTCTCTGGTGGGCAGAGACCTGCGCCATGAACTAGGGTCTGGTCTTCACTTCATCCTCCGCCCTTCCGACCAGGCCATAACCACTGATGCCTCAGACATTGCTTGGGGCACTCACTTACCAGGCAGGTGTACCAGAGGCCTTTGGAATGCCCAACAACTTCACTTGCACATCAACCAGAAAGAAATGATGGTAGTGCAAAAGGCTGTGACTTCCTTTCAACCCTATCTCAGGCCAGGGGTCCTCCTTATAACAACAGACACCACCACAATAATGTGGTACATCATCAAGCACTGGGACACCCAATCTTACCCCCTGTGCAGGTTAACCACAAGTCTCTGGCTTACAGCCACCTCCATGGGGCTACACTTAACTGCCCAATACTTACCAGGGATCACCAACATACTGGTGGACCACCTAAGCAGAAACTTACTGGACCCCCACGAATGGCAGCTCCACAGATAAATCTTTCTGCAAATCACCCAAGACTGAGGGACCCCAGAAGTGGACCTCTTTGCCTCGCACCTCAACCACCAGCTGCACAAGTTCTGTACCAGGGAGGCTCACCTCCTAGCATGGAAGGTGGATGCCTTGACCTTCACCTGGAGCTCCCTGTTTGTGTATGCATACCCGCCTCTGCACCTCATTCCCAAGGTTCTGATCAAAGTAAGGGAGGAGAGACCAAAGGCCATCCTCATTGCTCCAGATTGGCCCAGACAGCATCGGTACCCCTTATTATGCAGTCTGACCTTCCAGTCCTCAAAGCTGCTTCCCCTGATGTCAGACCTCTTGACCTAGGAGAGGGGGAAGGTACTGCACCCAGACCCTACAGACTCTCAAACTTTCAGCACGGCTTGTGCACTAAAAACTAGCAAGGAGTCCCAGTTAAGCAAACAGGTCCTGGACATAATCACTGAGGCCAGATGGCCCAGCACAAGAAAATCATATGTAGGAAAATGGAAAAGATTCTGCTCCTGGAAACTGTCAAAAGGGGGCCAGTACCTCCCAACCTTCCAACTCTCTCATCCTAAATTACCTAGCAGAGTTGCTCAATAGTGACGTCTTTCTCCTATATTAAAATCCATGCCTTGGCCATTTCTGCCCATTATGATTGACCCCCACCCCTCTTATCTCATCCTTTGATTAAGCAATTCCTCAGAAGGGCTTCTAATATCTGGCCCCCAGAAGGCCTCTGACGCTACTCTGGGACCTGAATTAGGTTAGAAAAACTAATCTTACCTCCTTTCGAACCTGCCACTTCAACAGAATTGAAATACCTCTCATGGAAGACTGCCCTCCTATTAGCTGTCACCTCAGCCAGAAGGGTCTTGGAACTTCAAGCTCTCATTGCTGTCGAGCCCTTGATTTTCCATGCAGACAGTCTCCCTAAGGGCTTAACCCCTCCTTTATGCCCAAGGTGGTGTCTGATGTGACCCTTAACCAGTAAATAACACCAACGCTGAGCAAAAACCACCTTTATAACGACACAAAGCTTTCAGGTATTGCACCCTTTCTCAATGCTTAATACAGGTTCATTAAAAAACAAAGTTTAAATAAGAGTCATAAAATCACATGACACACAGCCCAACATCATGTGAACAAATTAAAGCAGTAGTGCAATAAAAGGTCAAATAGTATCTATACCAAAATCTACATACATAAGACATTTCATGTATACAAAAATACATTAATAAAAAATTCATTAATAAAAAAATTACATATATAAAGAAAAATTTTTTACATATAAAAAGAAAATGTATACTATTTACATTTGTAAGAATACAAACAAGCCTTACTTTAACTTATGCTGTATTTTAGTCAAAACAGGCTTCAAAGAAACAGCAGAATTCAAGCCTGGTTGACTATCTGCTGAAAATCTAACAATCCATTCAAAATCCTTGACCTCTAATATTCTCAATATGCCTAGCTGTAAATGATGAAGAACGTACCAAACAGTTGTACTTACAGCTTACACAAGTCTGAGATTAGAAGGGCTTGTGAAAATAATGCATTATTTAAGCATTTTTAATACTTATGGTTTAGAACATAAATTTAAGTTTAGACTATTTGCCGTTGTTAGTCTATACATTAGTGGAGGCGATATGGGCAATTCATTAGAGGTCAAGGAGTTTGAATGGATTGTTAGATTTTCAGCAGATAGTCAACCAGGCTTGAATTCTGCTGTTTCTTTGAAGCCTGTTTTGACTAAAATACAGCATAATAAGTTAAAGTAAGGCTTGTTTTTATTCTTACAAATGTAAATAGTATATATATTCTTTTTATATGTAAAAAAAATGTCTTTATATATGTAATTTTTTTATTAATGAATTTTTTATTAATGTATTTTTGTATACATGAAATTTCTTTTGTATGTAGATTTTGGTATAGATACTATTTGACCCTTTTATTGCACTATTGCTTTAATTTGTTCACATGATGTTGGGCTGTGTCATGTGATTTTGACTCTTATTTAAACTTTGTTTTTTAATGAACCTGTATTAAGCATTGAGAAAGGGGTGTACACCAAAGCTTTGTGTCGCTATCAAGGTGGTTTTTGCTCAGCTGCTGTTGTTATTTATTGGATTATCTATACAGCGGTGTGTGCTTAAAGTGACCCTTAACCAGGCCATGCACCTTCCTACCTTTTCCAACCCTCAAAACAAGGGGGAAAGAATCATACACGCACTAGACATGCACAGACAACTGATACTATCTGGACCGCATTAAGCCCTTTCAGAAAACAGACCAGCTTCCTGTAACCTTTGCCCCGGGGTAGAAGGGAAGCCCACCTCCAAACAATTTCCAG